>NC_046333.1:99408336-99711366 GCF_000738735.6 Corvus cornix cornix | reverse complement strand
AGTGATTCTACCACTCAAATGTGATAACTTGAAAAGAAGGATCACCAAAGTATTTCAGTATTCTTATTTATTTGTATCGTGGTAAGGGCAAGAGATCTGAGAACAGAGAACAGTCACTCACGTACTGCAGTCTAGAGTGCAATCCTTGCACTAAACAGTTTGCAGTCTGAGCCGGTGAAAGTCAAAGCTGAAGAAGGCTTTATTTTTGTGCATGAGAAACAGAGTCTCTGCCACAAATTTGGGGTTTTGTGGTGTCTGTGTGGTTTAGATTGCAACCTGGAAAGACACAGAAATATGTGTTCAGTTATGCATGAAGCTCTCTACCACTGAAAGCAATAAGGACTGCACCACAGTACATGATTGTTTCCATGAGTTGCTCAAGGATGTAAAGGGCCAAATTAGAAATCAAATTAGGATCTATCAGATGATTTAGCAACAAGATCAACAACTGCAAAAACCTGATTTCCTCTCTGGGGTTCAGCTAACACCACTGGGACTGTAAAATGCTGTACAGAAATACAAGGCCTCTACATTAGCTATGATGTACTCCTGCCTGTTTAGCCATGTCAGCATGGACATCAGCAAAGACAGCATTTCACTCTTCTTGCTGGCCCTCTCTGCCATTCAAAGCTAGATTTGTAGCTGAGCTGCTAATGTGATACATCTGCCACATTGACTTCAGCAGAGAGACTCTAAGAGCCAAATGACAATCAGATAGAAAAGTGATGCTATGAAGAAATACCAGTAAAAGTCCTGAGGAATGTCTTTCACCCCTAAGATTAAGTGAAGTATTGTCTATGTCAACTGAACTGGTGCAATCAGAAAAAATCTGTAACAGAATGAAGAGGACTATTCTCTTGTATTCAGAAGAAAAAAAAAATCAATGTGCAAAAAAAAATCAATTGTAACATCTAAAATCTGTAACAATTAGTTCTTTAATATATGACCTTTTGAAGCGCCAAAAAGCTATTTTAGGATGGATTTTTTTTTTTTTAATAGATGGACTGCTTAATTGCACAGAAGCAATCATGTAAAGCTAAAAGACTGTATTAAAAAAACTCCCTTCCTTTTCAAGTCCAACATAAATGTCTTATAAGTTTGAGGTACTCTATTTTCATAAAGGATCCTGTGCATCCTGGCATTGTACACAGGCCTAAACATTGCTGTTATATTGAGCTTGAAATCAATGAGGGCACTGCGCTGTAAACAAAGGAACAATTTGACCCAGTGAGCACAATTAAATTTGTTTCAGTCTGGGATGTGAACTGTAGTCTGTGTGAAAATCTTCTCACAGAGCTTCAAACCACAGTACATCTGTTTCTCTCACCTAGCTTACATGGTTCCAAATGGCAAAGTATTCGCTAAAAAACAAACAAGAATATTTTTAATACATTATTCTTCCATGCAATAATAAAGCTAGATACTATTTTTAACAAACTGGTATCTAGCTACTGACCTATTGTGTGTGATAAAGACTAAAATTTAAATAGAAAATTTTATTATGTCTTTGCATGTGAATATGTAAGAAATCTACTGCATTGAAGATGGAGCTTTTGTCATACAATTCAGAAAATGTATCAATAATAACTTTGAATGTAGTTATACATAAGGAGGAATACAGCAGGATCAATACGCATAATCCTAAACACCACCCTCATTTTGATTCCTAAAATCTTCTCTTCCTTGACATGTAAGTGATGTACAGAAAATCCTAGGTTGCCTATGGGGTTTTTTTTCAGCAATCATCATGACTTTCAGAGGATCAAGGTTGTATCCATATGTTCTTGGAATCTTCCCTGCAGTGGATTTTTGCAGTCATAAGTGGAAAATGAATTACAATGGATTTTATAGGAGCATGTGGGTTAAAATTGGCTAAAAGACTATAAACAAAAGATTATGACAGTGACTAGGGGAAAAATATCTAGTAGGGTAATGAAGGGTGCAGATTCAGGATTGTTCCTATTTAACATCTTCATTAACAATCTGGAAGAAAGAATAAACAGCATGTTAATGAAATGCACAAATGATACTAAATTAGGAAGAGTCACAAATACTAGTGAGGACAGAAACAATGCAAAGGCCCTAGGGAGAAATGTGGGCAGGAAATAACAAACCAAGCCACTACTCACAAAAAGCATTCCAATACATTGAATCTAGAGCAGTGTGAATCAATGAGGGGAAATCCACAGAAGTAGTAACATTGGAAGAGATTCTGTAAGCAACATATTAGATGTGCAGTGCAACGTGACATGCTGGCAATAAAAGCCAATATATTCAGTGCCACATATTCAAAGGCATAAAGTCATTGATCAAAGAGGCCATAGCTCCTCTAAATGTCTCTCTGCTAAAAGAAAATGGAATGTTCTGTTATGAGAACACAAGAGTTTTGATACTGAAGAAGACCCCCAAGTCAGCATAGCTATGCTCACTTGTAATAGTAGGTGTTTTGGTTAAAAAAAATCTGCAAGAACAGGGAAGAAGTGATATATAAATGTATGGAAAGTCTCTGATGAGGATGAAGTGGAAGATGGATTAATGGCAGGAAAAGTAACTGGCTATACCCTGAAAAGATTTTTTTAACTTTTATTCAGATCAACCACATTTTCTTTTGTAAAGAAAGCTAGCAGATGACAAGCTGGCATGTAACTTGTAAAAGGAAAATCATCCACGCTTTCCTACTGATAAAATATTTTTCCACACCCATCACCTATATATAAATTGAAAGAAAGGAACCTATTGTGAAAAAATTGGGATCAATACGGGTCCTCATGCTGTGTTAAACTTATACCTGGAATCAGCAGAAAATTGCTTGGTTTGTTTGTTTTGTTTTTTTGTTTGTTTGTTTTTTTTTTCTGAGAGGTAAGTAGGCCTCTCAAAAAGGGAGAGAAAGAGAGATTGAAGTCTATTCTCATTTTTCTAGTGAGTTTTTTTTTAATGGGACTTAAGTCTGTATGTTGCATGAGTAAGCTTTTTATTTTTTGAACAAGCAAAACGTCCTTTTTTTGGCAAGATGGAGGTATACAAAGAAAAGGAAAAAAATACAAAACCCAACAACAAAACTAGTTGTGGCATTGCTCTAATCCATGCTACATTTGTGTTTTTGACACTGCATGCATTTTAATTCTATTTTCCTTTTCTACAGCTTACCCAGAATGTAGTAAAATTGTAACTAAGTATATTCTGTTAAATTATACAGTAAACAGTACAATGACAATGAAACTATAACTAAATAAAGCTCCTCGATTCTGGGAGTGATGCTGCTTCTACAAAAGGAGAAATTGAATAGATTATTATTCTTCAGTTTGTAAAAACTTGGAAGGCATGGTTAAAATTTATTTTTATGCATGTTCATATAAATACACTCATTAATATGAACAATATGGAAGAGTGATTAATCACTCCTCATTCTTTTTCTTCTCACACTAAAAGTATGCAAGAGTAGAAAATGAAAAGATCAGCCAGCTGGTGTAAACCAGAGAGAAGTGTTATTCCACAGGATGTGTAATTAAGCCCCAGGACTCATTACGAGAGGATGGTGCAAAAAGAGGTCAGAGATATCATGAAAGATAAGGGTATGGAGGGACACTGGGAAGAAAGTTTCACATGAAACTTGTTGTTCTGAAAATCCCTACACTTCAGTTTACCAGGGTTATACATTAAAAGCTTAGGGGTCACTCTGTGCATACTCACTGTCTTATGCTGTTCCATATGTGATTCTACCCACACACCAGGTATGCTACAAATCTTGCACTGTTAAATTCACCCAATGAAGTCTTTTTTAGGCTAGAAGTTATTATTAAGCAATAATAATCACAGTCACAATGAATTACCCCTTGAAGGCACTTTAAAAAAAAAAAGTGCAATGGGGGGAATTTTGAAAATATACACACACACACACATACAACAAGGGTTGGGAAAACAGCAGAACTAGGAATTATGAATGCTTTTCAGAGGAAAAGTGGTGTTATCCTGGTGCTGTCTTACAAACTGCTGTTTTGCCATCAGGACCTGCAGTAGACTGCAAACACTGAAGTCTCTGATCAACTAAGAAACAGTTCTGTGCATTGGATAACCTAAATGCCAAAGTACTTAAAAAATTTAGTCTTTAGGGACTTCTCTCCACAGCAGGGATGTATAGGATATATTTTATAGGATTGTTAATAAAATTTTGTGGTTAATAAACCACTTTTGTGTGTTTTAAGGATATTGTATAGTGACACATTTGTTCAGTACACACCTGCTCTAGTCCAGGGCAATATAAAGCTTGTTTAAAAAGGTAATGTGGAACTGGGTTGGACCAAGCCTTAAGTGGTGGGAAGGGCCTTGCTTGGAAAAGATAAAATCCAGCAGATGCTCTTGGGTGCGCATGATTGCTTCTATAACTTGCAGTGGGTTTGCTAGATTTATGCATCTGTTTAGCTTCCTTATGGTAGATGGAAGGGAATATGACTCTCACACTGCATGAGTGAAAAAGCATGACATTACAGCTAAGGTGTGTCAGACTCTCTTGCTCAGGCCTTCTTTTCCTATCTCCAACACCCCACAGATGCTGAAAGCTTTGTTAAAACTGTTACCTGTTTTTGGTGGGTTAAATATCTATTTCAGTTCTCTTTGTCAGGTGAGGAGAATAATTTTAGGTTTAGAGGCCTTTAAGAGGAAAGAAATAGCAGATACCTAAAACTAAGGAAAAGACTAACTTTATGCACAACATATAGTGTATGGTAAGTGTGATCTCAAAGGAAAGGCTAAGAAAGATGTCATAAATTGCAGGCTCTATCTCGTTAAGAGAAAGTTAGAGATATTACTGGGACATGAAACAGTTTATTTAATTATTATACCTATTTGGATTGACAAGTCTTTTGTCATAATCTAATGTATTTAATATAATGTAAAAATGCATTAATAAAATATCTGGTTTCTATTAGAAGGTGAACTTTTCTTCTTTTATGTGACCCTGTTGACTCAGTTGAATTACTTTTTCATAATATTTTCATAATGTATTTAGCTAGAGACCTGTGTAATTATGTTTATTACTCCTGTAAAGGATGAAGAAGAGTATGTGGGAGAAGAATATATAGTAATTTTGTTATCAGATTTACTGCAGCCTTTTGGGGAGCTATATCTCTACCTGTACCTGTACCAGGTGTTTCCTGAAGAATATTGGTCACTTATCAAGAGTGCATTTCAGACTGCAAGTATATGATAGTGCTCTTGTTTCTTTATAGGAGGATCCGCTAAGTTTGATTCCCATCCCAGAAAAACATCCTCCTTAACTCTGGTTGTGGACTGGCACTTGTAACAAAGACCTACTAATAGAGAAAAGAGACACAGTCAATTAAAAAAGTGTGTATCACTGAAGCTACAGACAGGCACATTTGGGGAAGAGAAGATACTAATTCACATATGTGTAAGTTCACCTGTTAAGTAAATAAATAAAAAAAAAATTAAACATCTTTGATTATTAACAAGGGTATTTGTACCAAATTCCTTCAGATAACTGATCAGCTTTAAAAATCCATTGAAAGATTATTAAGAAATTGTCCCACAAGGACAATTGTGCTCTTCATGGTAAGATATTTCAGCTTGGTATTCTACCATTTTTTATCTGAAACTCATTGCTTTTGTCTCCTGTCCAGTTCTTCTGCTTCAAATGACTGATTCCCCTTTCCAGGCTTCATCTGACTCCAGCTGGTTCCTCTGGAAAAGGAGGTGCAGAGATGATGGTGCTTGTCTTCACAGGGGCAACACAAGCCTGGCAGACTGGAAGTTAATGGTACTGGGAATGGAGAACTAGGGTAACTTCTCTACTTTCTGAGCCTGAACTGTCCCAAAATATTTACCCTGTTCATGGGTGGTAGACACTTTCAACATGTGACTCAACTAAAAAGAAGCTCTCTGATATAATAATTATATTTTTTTCTCTTTGGCTGAGATTGCTGCAACACACAGGCTCCTTGGCCTAAGCCAAATTATTAATGCAGCAATAAAGAATATTTTGCTGTTACCAGTTATTTTAATCTTTTTCTGTATTCAGTTTTGGCCAACAAGTCTTGGCACCAGCCATGAGCTGTAGATCATAGAGGGTCCTGATTTCTCATCTCCCTGAAATGTTAAGAATTATGCCAAAAATAGATGAATGCTTCTTTACTACATCCCCATGTCCATTTCCACTCAAGTAAGGAGCAGAAGATGGGCACACTTACATACTCTGCATTTGTCACTGGGTTGTGATTATTGCAGTAGAGCATACCACTTTAACCATAACAGCAGCCATTGCTTTTTAATATAATAAATATATCAATAATACACTGGAGTAAATCTAGGCTAAGCTTAATAGGTAAATGGAAAGAAAAAACACCCTGGGAATCAACAGTAGAGAACAGAAGACCAAAATCTTGCTGTATTAGCTGTATGCAGATTTTTATTCTGGCACTTAATATTTTGCTATGATTTCTTGGCATTCAGCACAGCTCCCCAGAGTATCCCAAGTGTAATGCTTGATACTTGCCAGGTAAGATCCAAATGATGCTGAAGTGTGAATACTTGTATGTGGATTTATAGGTCTGTTAAGCTGTCAGTGTAATTATCATATTTATTTAAAACATTTCAACCTGCTTGAGAAAATTAAAGTTACATAATGTAATATAATTTTTACTTACTGTCGTGCTTGTTTTTTACATTGCATTGGTTGTGTAAATTACCCACATGTCCATGAAAACCTCATGTTTTGTGCTTTGTTCTGTAATTTAATTTGTGTATTAAGCTTTATAGTAGGAGGAGATTCAAGACTTCCTTTCTTAAGGCTCAAAACTGTAGATGGGCATTACTTTATACCCCTTTGGTATACACATATTCAGTACCCTTTATTGTCCTTGGGAATTATGCTTAGCTGTGAATGGGAGGATTGATAAGGAAAAGTATTAGAAACACATTATCTTGAACTTTTGCATATGTTTTGGAAATTTATACTCTACTGCATGTGTGAAAGAATGGATTTTAGATAGCTTATCAACAAAAATAAAGTAGTCCATAGATGAAGAATTAATAGTTTTCAAGCATTTTAGTTAGTCTGAAGTGATGATATGAGAATATGTCTGGATTTTTAAAACCCCCCTGCCAGGAAGTAGACACACTAAAGTGTTCAGATAAGAGCTTCCTATAGCTACATGTTGTAAATGTATAAGTAAAGAAACACAAGCATGTTTCTATCCCATTGCTGGAATAGAAATATATAATATTGATAAATTGCATGTACATTCCTAATCTTTAGGAAAATTATTCTACCAGTTACCAATATTCAGGCCTGTAACAAAACACAAATCACTCTTCTGAATTATATCTAGGCATGTCCAGTATTTATTGAGATTTAATCAAAATTTGGCAAAAAATTACTTCAACAAGCTTTTTGTTTGAGATGATCAGGATTGTTATTTCATGTCAGCTGAGTGAGTCTGCAAAAGATTCAATTTTGTCTCATTTAGAGGGCAGTACTGAAGGAGACATTGCATTGGCTTCAGAGGATAAAAGCACATGCTTTAAAATAAGCACATCTGAGCACTGACCAGAGTATCATATTTCCTCTAAAAAGAAATATGAGATTTTAAATCTATTAAGTGATGTAACTCCATTGTAATCTATTTCCTGCTTTGTGTATATAGTGTAATAAAATGTAATATAGTGCATACATACAATTAAATTGATTTTTTTTAATATTATACTGAATTAAGTAATATTATATTATATTATATTATATCAAGGAGTTTGGTTTACCATCTTGCATAGGAATGGTTATGTGAGTAGTCATACGATGGTATGAAATATCAAAGGACATAAGAATTTATTCTGGTTTGTGTGCATATGAAATAAGCTTCCTTGTTATAGACACCTAGAGTGCACAGAAACAAAATTATGTCTCCAGAAAAAAAGTTGCTTTTCTTTCTCTTGTACAAATTCAGAGTTCACTTTACAAATACATACTTTTCCACAAGATGATATATATATCCTCTGTTTCTAATGCTCTAGTATTACTAAATGCAGTCATTATCAGGACAGAGAGACAACCTCTGTTTGTTAATGTAAATCAGGTAAATATCCTGCTTATCCTTTTTGAATAATAAATAATGTAAAACAGGCACTTAGGAAGGGTCCTCTGGGTAACATCCCCTCCTACAACTCATTTGGCCAAATCCTTTTTTCTATTAGGAAAAAGCATCTTTCAGTGGTTTAATTAAGAATTGCCTATATATTAAAGTCTTTAACTATGTATGCAGGGAGTTAGAACTAGAAGATCTTTAAGGTCCTTTCCAATCCAAACCATTTTGTGATCTATTCTATGATCTAAGTACATGAAGAAATTTTCAAATACATCATCCAAATGTTGTTTGTTTTTTTTTTTTTTCCAAAGAGGCCAAAAGAAAAATAAGAAATATCTACACACAAAAAAAAAGTCCCTCTGTTTGTGACGGAGACAGAGGTATTTGTGAAATATAACCAGACAAATATTAATGTTATTAAATAAAATTACAATATGGAGGATTTGCACTAAGAAGAAACACAGAAAAATAAAAACATGAAGAAGAAAAGGAGAAATCAACACATGCTATTAATAGCACTTTTTAATTACTTTTGGTACCTGCTGAAGCTCAGATCTCACAAACACTTCTGTCAGTAAATGTAACATTATGGAGTTCTATAAGCTGACAGTTTTTCTTGGCTTCAGTTATTCCTGTGAATATGTGTAAGCTGGATGAGGAGGACCCAATCTCTACTAAAATCAGTAAGAAGACTCTTGCTGGCAGTAAAACTTCTATATGGAAAGTGAATTAGAAAATCTTCCATGTGAAATAAGTAATATCATAAGCATGAAGTAGAGCAGATTGAGTTATCTGTAGCACAACTCTGTAGAGAATTAAAACTCTTTACAGATAATCTCCAATGGTGGGATCCTTAAAGGATAACTTTCAGCTCCTAACACCAGATCCATTTAACAGAACATGGCACTACAAGATATCACGATAGCATCTGATGTATTACAATAGGAAATGAATTAAATGGTGATTAATTAATTACAAGCATAACAGATGATAGCAATATCTTTAATCAGAAGTGATTACATTATACCAAGATCAAATAACATAGCAAAGATATGTATTTGAAGAAATAATACCAGCTAACATGCACCATTTAATTTATCTGCTGAATAGAGTAACATGCAGTGGCTCATGAAGTGTCTTTTCCTTTTTTTCCCCCTGGAGAAATATGATAAAAATGGGTAAATATTAAAGGGGCATAAGCTGAACATATGAATTTCATCACAGCTATGCTGTTCCCCAGTTACTCTTATTTTTTGCAAGTTATGTTAGGGTATAAAACTCTCTTTTTCAAGCCAAAGGTGGGTTTTTTTTGGTTTTAAGTTGTAGTTCAAATTGCTTTTGTGCAAATCAAACAGAGAAAAAGAATTTTTTTTTGAAAACCCATCTTTTACTAAAATTTGGAATGCAATAAATACAGGAAGTCATATTTATAACTACAGTTTTCATAGGGAATGAAAACCCCAAGTGAAGGAATTTAATTTTGAGTTTGCAGGTCTTTAAAGATACTTAATCAATATTTATTTGGGGGTTTGTTGTATTCCTTTCCCCTACACAGATTTGTAAAATTCATTTGGTTGGAAAATCATAAAACAGTGTATCATTCCTGGCTCAGGTCATTCTCAGCACCTTGCAATCATAAGATGTTTTCTTGCCTTAGCAGTTCAGCCTAATTACTGACTTCGGTGCAAGATTTCTTTGAGAAATTTGCCTCAGATGATATTTATAAGGAATTAGGATGACTTCCAACCACTACATATTTCAGAATGGCAGGACTGAGAAAGTCCTTATTCCTCCCTAGTCATCTTTTCTTAAAAATTCCCAGATAACTACACATGAAAGGCATTTTAAACCTATAAAGATTTGGTGTCTTTAAACAGGCTCAAATTGCACATCCCAGGAGAAACATCTAAAATCACTTTTGAAAAATTTAGGTCAGTATATAATTAGAGCCCCAAGTTACCTGAGAGTATCAAATTTGAGCTGTGTAATGTTAGACACATGCCTTGACAGTTTGGCAACATTCAGTGGCAGTTTGAACTTTCAAATGCCTGCCTGTGAAAATAGCATGGAAAATAAACTCCTAAAAATCACAGGAGACTTTCTTTCTTTCTTTTTTTTTTTTTTTTTTTTTCCCTTTTGTGCATCTACAGCAAAGAGCTTTAACCAAATATATTTATAGTAAATTTTGTGATCCTGGTAATTTCATGCTGAAGTACAAACTTGTCATTGTATCCTCCAAGTGTGAAACTGAGAAACTAAAGAGTAGGGTACTTATCTACTCATGTTTCTGTTTAGAATTCACAGCACAATGTGGAAAAGCAAAAAAACATGAACAAATTCTCTGTCAGCCTCTGGAGATAAATTCACTGTTTGCTTGACTGGAGAAGGACTGTTACAGCATTGATTTGTCCTACTGCCACCCCTAAAACCCAGGGGCTCTGGGAATTGTCATGTCTGGAAGACAGAGATCATAAAAAAATGGCTTTGGTTTGAGAGTCTACCTATTCAGCCATCTTACTCTTGTGACCATGCCTCAAGTGCATGCTCCTTGCAAATAGCTAGAAAAACCTGACAGCTTAAATTCTTATTTTAATCCTACTTGGGATTTCTATGAAGACCTAAGGTGCTGCTGCCAACTTGGTCTAACAGGCATATTGTTAATCTGCAGTCTGAGAGGTGTAATTTCTACTTCTTACTCTGCCACATGATGGGAAAAATTTATGTTTCAGAACCCCTTTTTAGCAGAAATGGAAGGCAGTGAAACATATTTGCTCTTCAAACCGCTGCAAATTTATCAATAAATGTGAATGAAAATGTTCTGTGACAAGAATAGAGTGTATTTCCAATGGATATCTGTATTGGAGTGGGGTTTAGTTTTGTCTAACAAGAAGAAAATGCCAAAAGAAGTTTTATCTTATTTAGATGCAGTTATAACATCTCTCCCAAGTGCAAATCAAATCAGGGTTGAATTAATACTTTATCTTGTCCTTAACATGGGCACCAAGAAACTCTCTCCACTATGTAATTTCTCAATATCTACACCATTGGCAGAAGTGAGTCATCCATGGCACATCTTCCCCTCTGAAAAAAAGTGTGTAAATCTGGTAAACTAGTTTAAAACCTTCTGGAAGGACTCTACTTGCTGTAGGATCACAGAAATCTCAAATCTGTAAGGAACTGGGCAGAAAATACAGAGAAAACTCCATCCCTGATATGTAGCCATTAAATTTAAGATACAGAATGGCTGTAGAAACCAGGTTATACCATTTTACTGTAAATTTTATGCTGGCATTCATTATCTTAACAAAAAGACCTGAACCCATAATCTCCAGTCCACTTTAAACACATGTATTACACTGCTGCATCAGTGTAACACATTTCAGCCATCATTCTTTCTTTCTTGATGTCCCCATTCCTTTAGAAAGAAAGACTTTTACAATTCAGGTGCACTCCAAAGAGTTTGAGGTGTGGTGATAGATCATCTGAGAGGCTTCCAAACTGAGCAGGCTACAGTAGGAAAAGTTTCCTCTGGTAGAATTCTTTAGATAAAATAAAATGAGGGCTACTTTTAGGTCAGACATACTGGCATTGTCCTGGGAAGGGTAAGGAAGGACCTTCTGCATTAGATGAGCTATCTCTTCAGTAAGTGGTTCCAGTCCTGGTGGATAGCAGTGACCTCTGGCTAGCTGCACAAGCACTCTGCTAACAGCATAACTGAAGTCGGTTCTGATTTATTCAGGACTCATATTTATATGGCCCTTATATGCTCCTGAAACCCTCCCCACAGAATTTACTTTTCCAGTGAGCTTTTATATATACTCCCACACATATGTGAGAGTGTTTCTTGTATCACACAAATGCACATGTATATTACTATATTACTTTTAAATGATGATCTATTCCCCCCAGTAACCTGACTCTTCTACAGGGAACTCTCCTCTGACTTTTGACTTCTGACTTCAGGTATGATGCAAAAGTCTGTTTAATATGTATTTGAGGGTTGTCTGTTGGCATAGATCATAAGCCTGACTTCTCAACTTAAATCAACTTTAAGAGGAATTACTGGATTTATAATGGTTCACTCTGTGTCCAGACTGCACCTAGGAAAAGTGCATTCCTTAATTATAAGAATCCTCTGGTAAGCTTCACCATAATGTTCTTAAAAAAGGACACTGAATTCTATGTAAATTACATAATAAAATCAATTCAGTGATATGGTTGAGTCATCCAGACCAGAAATCAATAGGTTAATGAGTTTTAAAACAAGCAGAATAACATACAGCTCTCTATCATTTTGATAGCCTGAAGATCCATTAAAGTATTTTCAGAATTTCAGTTCTACTACTAATTTATTTTACAACTCTCGCTATAAAACTCTTTCAGAAAGCTGATCAAAGTAAATTCAGAGACCACCACTACTAAATAAGAAAATACTTTGTGCTGCCAAGTTTCTGGGAAAAATATGAGTGAATGATAGCCAAAGGAAATGGATATTTTTCTTCTAGTTACCAAAACATATTTTAAAACTGCCCTCTGCTAATAATTTCTGCTTGAAATATTTTCTTTTATAACTGGATCTTAGATTCCTTTTTCTTTGTCAATCACTTAGGCTTCAAGTTCAAATATGCAAGAACACAGAGCACAACAAAAGAACACACTAATCTTACTCTGTCAAAAGCAAATCCTCTTTCTTATTCCCCACGGCCTGACAAAACAGAGCTGGGCTAAAACATTAAATACAGTGAAGGAAGCATACATGTTTTCTTATCTCTTGCTAAAATACAGACCTGATATGTAAGAAAAAGTACTCCACACAATTTTTTTCTTCCCTACAGTTTCAGCTGATTGCAAAAACAAACAAGTAAACACATTCCCTTAAAACCACACGGCCAAATTTTCAAAGACTTTTCAATGCAACCCCTTATTTTGCTGGAGTGGATACAGCCACCTGCCATTCTGCTGCACACTTAGCTGGTAATCTGTGCATTGTGCAACCTCATGGAAATCAATGAAATGGTGCGCTCAGCTGTGAATCAAATCATGTCCTCTCCTTGGTAAAAGAACTCCTTCAATAAATTGAGGTCCTTTGGACTTTCAGCCACTTGGCTTACTTGCAAGTACATTCATATAAACAATTGTAGATATAACATGGAATGTCTTTTTAAAGGCAAACCATTTTCCTGTTAAATACTGCACATAATACATCTTTTAAAAGATGCTTTTTCTTTTATATATTTACTCCAGCAAAGTGTAGCCTTGAACACTGTGGCCTGCTGGAGAAATTTCCTCGGAAGTATAGCTGAAAAACTGGAGTTCTTAAAAACCTATTATCTGCAAGGAGACACAAGGGTAAAGAAGAAACTCATCATTACAGCTGAAGCTCTGTAAGTCAGTTATTGTTTCTATTGTACTTTCAGTGCATCAGCTTAACAAGGTTTCAGGTGTTTTGGTTTTTTTAATTATAATTATTTTTTTAAGGACACATTTCTGGGCTTACACACCCAGGAAAATAATATTTCCATTTGACTAAGATGGAGGTGTAAAAGCATAGTATAATGGATGAGTAATGATAGTAAGATGAATTTGCTGGTTTTCTTCAGGGAAAAAAAAAAACCAACAAAAAAAAAACAACCAAAAGAGTGTGAAACCATGGCAGAAAAACTATCTGATAGCTCATTCTTCAAAATGGAGTTCAGTAGGTTCAAGAAAGACCTTTCTGCATTGGAAACCAAATTAGAAATCCTGTTTTGAAGTCCTATTTTGTATGACCTCACCTATCATGAAAATGCTTCTGGTGCAAAATTTCTGCAGGATTAGTTAGATGCATTTTCCTTCATCTGTTACAAAAGAATAACATCAGGCCTCAAGAGCAATGTGTTATCTTGTGCCACACTGCACAGATAGCTCAGTATAAAAGAGTAAACCAGTCTTCCAAATTAGCCACTCAAGGAGGTTCTGAGGGGCGTGTATCAAAAATAAGGATGATATGGAAAGCAATGGGCAGACTTGAAATGGTGGTTTTTGCTACCATATATAGCTATATGCATATGCTGCAAAACACATGCATTTGTGCACATACCTAAGAAGGCACAATGATCTGAGGAGTGTTTCTCACTTTATATAAAGTTGCTTCTCAGCAGAAAGCAAAATGAGTCAGTAATATCTGCTATTGCTCTCTCTGCATGAATTAAGTCATCTTTCTACCCTGCTTTCCCCTCTTCTTGCCTGAAATATTCAGTGCTGTCATTCAGATGATTACACCCAGATGATTACATCTAATCATTAGAAATTACTAAAAAAATTTTTGCCTGAGACACAATGTTTGAATGATTGTCACATCAAATCTCCAGTTATTATCCAAGTACACATCACAAATATATTGCTACTCCAAAATAACTCAAAGCTGAAGGAGTGTAAAGTGTCAATATTTTTTTTGGTTGGTTGAAGAAGATAGGGGAAAAGAGCATGCATCAAGCTACAAACAGAATACTATTTTTTTCACAAAACATCTGATGCTAGGCAGATGTTCTCCCAGTTTGTGCATCTTCTTTGATGAAAATGAAAGCAAAAGTTTTAAATTTTTTTTCCCAAGGCATATAACTGAAAATCAGATGGTGGCATTGAAATCATTACAATGATGAGAATACAGACTGAAAAAATGTCTGAATTTAGTTAGCTAGAGCACAAATGTTCTTTTAAATTTTACCAACCAAGATGTTAAGGAACAAATATTTAAGTGCCTGAGCTTTTTGGGAAAAAAAGTTTCAAAAGTGCGTAACATAATTGTATGCAGATTTAGTCTTATTGGAGATTATTCAAATTTCTACGAGAAAAATAAATTACACAGGTTATTTTGGATAGTAAAGGTGATTAGTTTACACCTGCAAACTAATAAGAGTTGTGGGACTATGGAATATACTGCCACTAATATCTAAGGAATAAACATATCTAAAATTCAGATATTCTCAGAACACCTGGTTTAATAGCCTTGGTTCAGGACTCCAGTTAAAATCCATTGAAAGAAGAAAAAAAAAGGATACCACAACATATTAACAGTGTTACTTTCCTCTGGTTTGGAATCTCCTATCAAACTGAGGCATGAGCCTTTCTCCTTTGAAGGTGTTCATGGGTGAATTCATGAAGTGGACTTAAACAATTCACCAGATTCTCAGCGTAAGTGCTACAGATTTGTGAACCAAGTATATCTTTCCGGATGCAAATTAGAATTCTGCTAAAACCTCTAAGATCAAATCAGTAAGCTATGAAATAACCTGGGGAATTAGAGACAAAAAGAACTACAGTCATTGGGTTGTGTTTTGTACACCATTTGATAGCGGTCTGTGGAGAATCCATGGGTCAGATGGCAGAACCCATCCTTGGTCCCAGTTCTCTGAAGGGAAGAGGTAGTGAGAGAATCAGGAGACAAAGAAGGATGTAGAGGATACAGCAGAGGAACAGAACAGATGGGCGTGGGAGACAAAATGCGGTGCAACAGTGACAGCGCAATCATTGCATTCTAGACAACTAAAAATACACAAATACATTTATATTTGTTTCCCTTGCTGCAGTTGCCAGAAAGATGCCACATAATCACATGTAAAAGGTGAGGTGGCACATGCAAAGAGAAGTCATGATAAGTGAGATGCATCAGCCGCTTTCTTCTTTAAATGAGCTCCCACCTCTGAAAGCCAGAAGGGCCTGTGGCTTTGGAATTTTGTGACCCCATGTGGGAAAGGAATTTTCCCAGTCCTGTTGTGAATTTTTGAGAGCGTTGCTTTGGACAAGCTCAGCTGTTATAACAGGTATAGGAAAAAAGAACAATTTCTAAGAAGTCAGCTATTTAAGATCTTCAAGCTCGAATCTTACACATCAGGAATTGTAAAGTGACAAATTAAAAGTTTTAGTTTGTGAATAGAATAATTGCAAATGCCAAAAATTAAGGCTTCTTTATAGCCATATGAATACAGTTATTATAAAACAACTCAGATGCAATTTGCTTTATTCCATGGTTTAAAAGCCATCAGATAAATGGGGAATGCACCAGTGCTTTTTCTCAATCCTCAGCTATACCTCATATTGACTAAATACAGTCACAGTCTGAAAAGGGCCACAACTTCAGCATGATCTGAAAGATATACCATTCTCTTCTGATTCCTCTATAAATAGGGTGGACTAGCCCACCATAGAAAGAACTGAGTGTATTGCTGGGAATAAATTTGCATTAGCTGAAATTAATCAAAGACTACACCCTCAGGTTGCTGCGCATGAATGGAAACAGGTTCAAGTAGGCTTCTGTGTTTTGTATTCTCCCTGAACCAGCTCAAAATATTTTCCTAGTTTGTATGCTGCACTGGCTGCTTGGAGTTCTCAGCTTAGGATCAAAAGTTCTTTGCCCTTGTTCTATCTTCTCTTTATTTTAAAAGAAGAAAATAAGGACACTGACAGGAGCAGTGAAAGAATCCATCATAATTTAATGGTAGTTTTATTATAGCTGAGGTGTTTTAAGGACACAAGCAAGATAAGCTTCATAGAAAGAGATAGCATCTTTTACTGGATCAACAAATACAGCTGGAAGGGTATACAGATCTGGAGACATGAGTGCCCTCCTGCAAGTTTAAAACGGAAACAGCCAGCTGGTCTAAAATATTTATTTACAAAATGAATATACATATTAAAAAGTATTACCTTATAAAAAGTTTGAATTTTAACAAAAGAATTATCTTTATTATCTTTTTTAAAAATAAAGACAAATATTCTGGATAGCTTGATAGCTAGAGGATACATTTCATCTAATTTAAGTAAGTTTTAGACTGTTAGTTTTACTGCGTTTACATCATTTTTGATTTCTGATATTTCACTCTACAAGTTTAAGCTGCCTCATTTAACTGAAGCATATTGGGTCTCCTTTCAGCTACAATATGGCAGAAATAAAAGGGACATGTGCTAGCGTGCAGCTTTTCTCATGGAAACCTTTCTCTCCCAAATATGTTTGGTGAGAAAATCCTATGGTTTTCTTACCATATCACACATTTTTGAGTGCTCTATGCTGCTTTCTCTTGGTGTCAGATTAATCAGTATTTATTTCCTTTTCCTTTGCCCTTGGCATTACAGCCATTTCTTAGAAAAACATATATGTTTTCCAAGGATTATTATTTTCCCAAATTGTGGTAATATCTTATCCAGGTTTTTGGCTAGGATGGAGTTGATTTTTTTGCAGAACCTGTGAGAGGGTGGAGCCTGAAGCCATGTAGGTTTGTCTGGGTTGTTATCCTACACAACCTCAGGTCGCTGCTTGGGGGAGGAAGTAAGGGATTCTTCTTCTTGAAGAAGGTGAGGGTGGTTCACAGTTGGAGAAGAAAGCGTGGTGCACAGAGGGTCGGTCCACAACTAGTTTTCATTGATCAGGGCTTGTGAGCATTTTTGCCTGTAAATGTTCTGATCTAACACTAACATTTTAACCTATGTATGTTTTTATTCCCTTTTGCACACATCAAGATTTTGAGCCTAAAAAAGAGAAGCAGATTCAAATACACAATAGAACAAAGTACTGCTTTTGCATGCTGCATAGTTAGAAAATAACTCCTTGATTTAGCAAAATAGAGGAGAAGGTAGAAAAAGGCTCCTCAGCAGGACTTCAAATATTGTTGCGGAAGATCGGTGGGCTGGGCCCTTATTTGGCCCTTCACCAGACATCAGCTGTACCTCAGTTTTCTGGGTGTGTGATTGTAACACATATACCATGCCTTTTAGGTGCAATCCAGCACAATGGTTTGGTTTTTTTTCATAAAGGTAAGAATAATAATCAGCCTTGTAATGGGGATGAAGTAAACACATGCCATTCTGTTTTGCTAGTGGTTTGTTCCAGTTCAGGAGAGATTTTTCCATTGATTTTCAATAGCTATGGTGGTGAAGAAACTTATAGGCAAAAATAAGAACATAAAAATGATTAAATTATGAAGGAATTGTTAAGAATGCAGTATTTTTAAAGTATCATCTTGCACACTGCCAAAATGTGAGGACCATCTTGATTTTTGTGTGTGGTACTTTAATGTGTTTAAAGGCAAATACTTGCAGACTGTGCTAACAAGCTGGGAAATTTTAGCATGGCAAACAACAACTTTGAAATTAATTTGAATGCTCACAGTGGATAATGAGTTAATGTGAGTTCCCAAAAGAGAGAGTTAGAAGTATAAAGAGGGAAATGTTCTTTAAAATTAGGGGGCAATATGATCTTACTATAGGTGCAAGCACCCATATGGAATGCAGTGCTCTTGGTGGTAGTTGAAATTGGAGAAAGTTTGTAGAAAATACAGTAGAATGATTAAAAGATTTGGAAAGAGGCCCCCTTGAGGGTTTTAATCTGTTTATCAAAGACATAAAAGGGATAAATTTAAGCAGGATGGTGTACATGCTCACATGTGTGGGTGAACGACTGTCGTGCATCCTGGAAGTATCTCCTGGCAAACAAAACTTTGATCAAGGGTTCTCTAATATAGGAGACAAAAATGTAACAAAATTCAATGGCTGGAAGATGAAGCAAGACAAATTTAGAGTGATAGAATAAGGCCCAATGTTTAACAGTGAAAATAATTAACTAGTGAGTACTGTGATGAAATTGTGGTTGATTTTCTCTGGAAATTGTAATTAAGACTCAGCATAATTTTCTCACCACACTCTTTTAATTCTGCCGGAATTAATTCTATTAAATTGTTTGACCTTTGTTATTTGACAGGTCAGCTTAGATGATGATGATGATGATAATAATAATTTTTTTTCTGGCTTTCCCATCTATGTTGAATAATCATTTATCTTCTCATTTTTCCTCATACAAATATTTTATTTTAACCTTTCTCTTCTAAACTCTCTGTTCCTGGACATAGCCTCTACTTTCTGTCTTCTGGCTTTCACTCTCTTCTTTTGGACCCTTCACATTGCAGACACCTGTTCACATAAGCATTTTGACTCTTTGGCTCGCTATCCAAATGAAAGCAAATCAGTAGATTCAAGCTGTAAGAGGTTAACAATATTTTGCCAAAAGTATTACCTCTCCACATATCTAATGGCTAACTTGCATACCTATACATTAGGGAACTGAGAGTAGACTAGAAGTGATTAGAAAAATTATTTCTGTGTGTAAAGCTTTTATGGCTTTGATTTTATGAACTACCATGTTATTTTACAAGGGATCTATCTCTGGAACCTCTGTCTACAGTGGTCCCCAGTGAGACAGAAAGATGTAAATGAATTTTTTTTTTTTTTTTTAGCACTCTTAGAATGGTATTGTTTTAAAAAGACAGCAAACCTTTACTACAGCAGAAATGCTGCTCTGATATAAGTTTCCTGAACAGTAAGTGGATGAAGATCCAAATTAGGTCTTCACTGTGTCAGGTGCAATAGTAGCAACCAAACAAAAGTATTGCATAGCCTTAGGTCTGACAGTCTGTTAAGTGAATTTGTATGCACACAAGAAGAAGTGTCTTTTTGAAACACGGAGATGCCCAAGAGAGACTCTGGAAAGGTTTTACAGCCATTTAATAGTTCAAGACATTATTTGTTCAATAACAAAAGAGAAAGGCTTAGAGAGCAATCAGATTTTCATGGACAAAAACTAGGCTCTTGTCCTGAGGGGAGAAAGGATCATAGGCAGTGATTTTTGTGTGTGTCAGGAAGAGATGCAAAAAAAGGGTTTGACAGCTGGAGAAGCAAGAGAAGAGCTGCTCATTCTAACTCATCTATTTTGTATGCTTTTATATTCTGTTTTATCTGAGTATGATTTCTAGCTGTTTCCTCCTCTCTCTAATGAATGTTTCATTCTCTTTTTACACTCCTCTTAGCACAAAAAAATAATTATTCTTCATGTTCACACTCAGTGCTTTTCCTGTCCTGCTGTCCTACACCACTCTCAATACTGAACCACAACACCTCCCTAATTTTCTAATAACAATGAAAGTACATTCTCATTTTGGTCACTTTTGTGTCCGCGAGACTCCTGTAGTCTGCCCTGTAGTCCAGTGCATGGGTTTTACCATCTGTGAAGAAGCTAGTGAGAGCTGATTACAAGCATGAACATCCACCCCTCTGCCTGGAAGGAAACGGTACTTGTCAGCAAATAAAACTAGCTAAATGTTCCCCTAGTAGCGTAAACACTGCCTCAGATTCCCAGAGGACTTAAAACATATTTGGTTCTCCAGTTTGGTTCTCTCATTCTTTAGTTTTGCTTCTACTCTTCAAAAGTGTACTAAGAAATCTATCTGAAGATGTGCCCATGTGGTAATTTTGTGGCCAGAGCTGGTTGTGCATTGGGAAGAATATCTCAAAGAGAGAACTCCAAGAATTACAGCAGTGCCAATACAAGGGCATAGGTACTAATCTCCAAGCTATCTTGCAGTTCCACTCTTTCTTCCACCTTAGTGTACTACTGTTTTTGAAGGAAATTGAAGGGACAAGATGATGAAACACTACTAATTTTGAATGAGACAAGGCAACCTTCTTTATCTATTCAGCCACGAAGTTGTAATATGGGCTAAAAGATGTCACATTTTTACTTATATCTCCCATAACCCTGAGCAGAACAGTGAGCCTCCCCTGAAAAGAAAATAGATGTAACTGTAGCAATGCTTAATTTATATTTCTGGTAGTTTAGTCCATTCAGAAGCTGGCTTAAGCCAAATGGTTGAACTGAATCTCAGCTGCTGCCCTGGGGTTGCCATATACCAGCAAAATCTTCTGAGTATAAACAAATGATTTTTTGCATGTGGAAGGATGATGGAACCATCAGAGTAAAGCATACTTTACTTCTGACAGGGATTGGGATGATACGTGTGGCATTATGTTTTGTTAGCCTGGCAAAAAATTCTGAGCATCGGCCTCTTAAATGTCATAGAGTTTTTGTAGGAAAGATTTTTATTAGGAAATGTCAAAGCAAATATCTAGGCATGGGATGGCTCAAAGCTGCCTGTCATATATACAATATTGATGGATTCTTGGCTGTGCCTTTTGTTAAGTAAATGAGAATACTGGCTTCATGAATTCTGGTTACATGTCTAAATGCAAGAGCTGCCCACGCAAAACCTGTGTTGGAACTTTCTAAGCTGACATGGTCGATAGAAGTGAGAAGTTCTGATTCAAAATAAAGAATCAGGACATCTGTTTTGAGTTTCATGCTTTTGGGGGAAAGTGATGGAGGGGGAACACATTACTTTAATGTGACAAATACTGATCAATTTATTTCAGACTTTACTGTGATGATAAAGATACAAAGAGAAGATGCTAAAATATTTGCAACTTTTCCACAAATACAAATAATAGATATATCTTAATCCTTTCTTTCAAACTTTAACATTCATCAGTGTGATTAAGGCATACAAAGTGGAACCTGGGATAAGAAGAAACAATTCTCCTGCAAGGTTATATTGAGAATATATATTTGGACTACATGACCACTGTAGTTCCTTTCCAACTGTAATATTCTAATTCATCTGAGTACCAGCATAAATGTTGACAAAACTGTTTAACTGTGCATAGGTTTCTGAAAAGAGAAGTGTACTTTCTAAGCCTGTTTTCCATTTGGCCCTTTGGCATCTGCACCACCAGTGATATAAAATTCTGAAGCAATAACTTGAATATCAGCTTTTATCCTACTAAATTACAAGGTCAGCCCATCAGCATTATTGTCCCTGGGCTGCCATCCTCCTAATAATCTTCTTGCAAGGCATTCTCATGAAAGACTTCAACTGACACAGTAGAGATGCTTTATACAACATATTTTATAACGTTAAACTCTGAGCAAAATTGTGTACAGAAAATAATTGTCATGCTTTTCAAAATATGGATTTAACATTATCACAGAAAAACACACTTAAAATCCAAGAGAAAAACCAAGGATATAATTCTCAGTTGTGAGTGAGATTCTTCTTGACTAACCTTAGTTTAACCTGTTACAGGTTATTGATTTTTCCCAAATGGAAAAGTGGTTATCTCTTTATTACCCATATTAATGTTAGCAAAAATGCTTCTACAATCCTCCAGAACAAGTGTAGAAGAAAATCCTAGCTTTTGCCGTCTTAATTTTTTTTCCTAGCTGTTTTTCTGAGAATTTTTGATGAACAGATCCTGACAGTACTTTCTGGAATTCCATTTAAAAGTTTTGTATCAGCAGAATATGGTTAAATTTCATGAGCGTGTTCATCAAATATGCATAGCTTCTTAGCTGGTCAGCAATATTCAGCCTACATTTTAAATAAAAGAAACAGTCATGGCATAGCTGGCATGCAGTACTCTAATTAAAAGCTGTGACCAGTAATTATGTATATGACAAAATAAATGTCTGAGAAGCACCTTTTAACTTACCCAGCCAACTGCTGCACTGGCATGTTACTCAGTAGCTGTAACTGCTTCACTCTACCCTTCTTGCTGTGAGCGTATTTTTCTTGAGATAGATAAAAGATCATACTTTTCAAAAATGGGCTACGTAACTTAGGTGCTGGGTTGGGTTGACCTTAATTGGCTGCCAGACACTCATCCAAGATACTCTCTCAGTCGCCCTTCTTAAGAGGGTGGAGAGGGAAAGCAAGATGAAAAAGCTCATGGGTCAAGATAATGATCCATTACCAAGTACTGTCAAGGCCAAAAGAAGCTAGATATGGGGAAAATAAATTTAATTTATTGCCAAATAAAATAGATTTGGATAGTGAGATCCAAAGAGAAATTAAAACTCCTTTTTCCCACCCACTTTTCCCAGGCTCAAACTCACTGCTTCATTCCTGCTTCTTTACTTCCCACTTGCAGGTAGCACAGTTGGGATGGGGAACGGGGTGTTGTGGACAGTCCATAACAGTTCCTCTCTGCTGCTCCTTCCTCCTTGCACTTTTTCAGCCAGGCTCACCTTGGGCTGCAGAGAAATCCCTGCTCTGGTATCTGGAGCACCTCCTTACCCTCCTCTCATCTTGGTGTCTGCGGGGCTGTTTATCTCATGGGTTTTTTTCTCATTCATCACTCTCTACAGCTGCTATGCTGTGTTTTCCCCTTTCTTAAATACTCTTCCTAGACGTGCCACCATGTTGGCTGAAGGGCAAGCTACACCTTGCAGTGGGTGCATTGGAGCTGGCTGGAACCACATGGAACTGTCTGGAACTGGCTGTGTGCAGTTGGGGCAGCCTCTTCTCACAGGAATCACCCCTACAACCATCCTGCTGCCAACACTTTGACACTATTACCCCACAGAGGCACAAAAGTCTCAGTAAACTGTCACCTCTGTCCAAAAATACATGATATTTCAATCTTAATAAATATCTTTACTAGAGGGGAAGGCTAATTTTTAAAGAAGATGCACTTGGAAAGTACTGGAAACAGAAATGTCAATTTTATGTATCAAAAGCCAAATCATGGTAGGATGCACAAGTGAATCTAAATAAAGATTCTGTTTTGGCATATTTAAAGTTAATTAAACCTATGATTTCTTGAAAAAGTCAAACTTTTCCCTCCTCTCTGTACTCAGTTTAAATGCTAATTTGATAAATATCAATCTTTAGCAAAAGCTATAGGAGAGTGTCATGATGAGTAATCTCACATTTCCTCTAACATTTCATTTATTATTCAGGTGAGTTTAATTAAAGCCAAATGACAATTTCAGTGAAAAAAAAATAACATCTGAATATTTCTAAGTTGGGAAATGCGTTAAGTATCATAGTAAATCTTCTTTCTCTCTAGGGATTCTCAAGGTCTGTTACAAGTTTTCTCTCCCTCTTTTGGATTTGTGATTTTATTGGAGATTTTTCTTTGCTCAAAATGTGTACTTAGGTTAGAGACACTGTCTGGGCCGTAGGAACGAAACTCACTCTTAAAGGGACTTCACTCTTTCTTTGCTGCAGTGTACAGAATGTTTCCAAAGTGAGCTGAAACTTCATGTTTGCGTGGTTGCAAAGAGTACACACTGAACCAGCACATCTATTTTATACCCCAACTGATAATTTACTAAATTTGTGTACCTTGATTGCATTTAATTTAGTACCATTAGTGTAAAAGGAGCATCATTTCTGATGGGTCTATTTATTCTTCACTTTATGAAGTAGATTCAGGTACACCCATGCCATAAGTAACAGTTTCTCTAGTGCCAGGTAGATCTGACAGATACAGTAGTTTTACATCCTGTTATGAATTTTTCTGAGCTATCCTGATTCCCAAAACTTGAGAATTATGTCTAAAATGGCTCCAACAAGCATATACAACTCAGCAACATGTTGCTGCTGTGCTATTTTCTTTGGAAGTGGTACGGTACTTACTTTGAAGTGAGTTGGTGGGGCAGAGCAATGAAGATTGCAGGATCTTATCTGATCTTTCCCTTTGAGATTCTCTTGAAAGAATTAACAAGAGTCAATCCTTAATATTAATTCAAAATGTGCAATCACTCTTGTCATTCTGTCTCTTGTTGAAGGAGCTTTTCTTGAGAAGTCATTAACAGGTCAGGAGATTTGAAATTGCCCCCTCAAATCTGTATTACATCATTAGAAGAGCTTTCAGTAATTTGGGATTACTGTGGTAAAAAAATTCTCTACCCATCCATCATGAAAAGCTTTGCAGTAAAGTTGTACAGATGTATTTTGCAAATGTACAGTAGGGAAAGAAGTCAAGAATACTTCAATCAGAAGCCTTTAAATAATAAATGTCAAAATTCCATTTCCCATATTAATAGTTTATGTAGAGCTTTGTATTTAAAGATTACGTTTATTTAGTTTCGGTCTGCTGCACGACTTTACTAACTCCCACACTTATGCAAATTTTATCCATGGGATGCAAAATACAGCTGTCATACATATGTTACCCATTGTTCCCGATCTACTTCTGCAAAATGCATTTGCTAAACAATAGGACAAGCTTTAGAGTAATGATGTTAATAAAAATTTCAAAGTACAAAATGAAACATGACATCTTACAATGGTGTTTGATTTGAAATATGTCCAAATTGGCATTGCATTGTACTTTCATAATGTTTTTTTTTATAAAATCATCTGAAGGCTGAAGTTTATAGAGGGGGAAGGTCCCTTTTAAGGTAAAATATGAAAACCTGATAAGTTTTTTATCTATGGGAAAATAACACAAAATGATTTTACAAAAAGCAAAACAAGCCCTTCAAAAAGGCCACTACTATGAGGACACATTGTTTATCCATCTATAAAGAATAGTTGACCACCCTAAAATTTAATCTTTGCACTAATTCTCTGCCATTTTCTCCTATCAAGACTAAATTTTATGTGCGGCCTAGAGAAACAAATGGCAATAATTATCTTTTTAAATGTATCATAATTAAGTGTAAGGTATGTGAAACGTACAAATGTATTACAGTATTACAGTAAGTGTTATAATTTTGAAGACACTGAGAAATGAGACTGCTACTGCCACTTGGGAGGCATTCCTTTTTTAAAAATTAGTGTAAAATAAACTTATTCTATTTGTAAACCCAAGCAAGATTCATTTGTTTTTTAATTCAGGTCCCTCAGGTAATTATCTTTTACCATAGAGATAAATACTCTTCAACTGGCAGGATTATACAGGATGTCGATTGGTTAGGCTTCTTAGTTTATTTGGAGTTTAGTAGGCTTTTTATAAAGGAGAGCTTTGGTAATTGTTAGTTTATTGTTAGAACTATTGTTTCATGATCAATACTTGTGTAGTTGAAGTGGTAACTTTTTAAGATGCAACAGAAATTCAATTCCCATCAAGCCTATGTGACCAGGTACAAGAGTTGAGAAAGAGTGCTTGTTAAATAAGACTCGGTGGCTTTTTCCTGCAAAGAGAGAGATATTCTACAATAATGTGAGAACCATAGCTAATGAGCTGAGCAGAATTTTCCTTTAGGGTTCTAAATACTGAGCTTTGTTTGAGCCTGTAAAGTTCTTCCTATGGTGGCATCCCAGGAAGGATACCACAGGGCAAGAAAATGGCATTTTGGGCTGGAAAGGTTTCCTGCCTCAGAAGGAAATGAAAATATTAATTCTGCAAGTAATGTATATTAACCTGACTCTCAGATCCAGCACTAGTGAGGGTGCAATATATACAACAGCTTCACAGATACACTTTAAATGGCAATTAATTCACAGCGAATCATCTGTGATTCTTGGAGAAAGATATAAAAATGCCTTGTGCTGCTTGATTTATTAATTTAAGTAATTTTGACGTGTTGCACAAGGCTTTCACCGTGCTTCCTAAATCAAGTTATTTTATTTCATAAGCACCAATAGAATTTTCAGTGCTGCTGCAAACAGGAGTGGGATTTCCCAGCTGGCAGATGGTCACCATGATTCAAAACACAAGCAGAGCAATATGAAAGGAATATCTCACACAGCTAAATGCTGTCATTTAAAGGCTCCTTCTTATCAACAGAACTAAATACCTAATATTGAAGTCTCTTGAATATTTAGCTCTTGGAATAGATTAATAAAAATAAAAAACTAAAATTTCATTGAAAAGAATGATCTCTACTGATCTATATGCCTCAGGCCAAATCTGATTCTTAGTTATATCTGCAGAATGTTATTTAAGTCAATGGTGTAATAAGGACATAGCTGAAACTTCAGCTGAATGATTTTTAAATAGTCAAAGTTCAAGTCAGATGCACTTTAGAAAGAATTTGCATCTGAACAGCCTTTTCTTTAACTGAAGAATGCCTTATTACAACTTTTGACCTTTTTTAAAATTTATTTATTGCAGACAAACAGTTTTGTCTTTGCTAATTAAGTAAAAAAGTGATTCAAGTTGGACAAAAAAGAAATGGTTGGAATTTTTAATGAAAATAATGTAAGTGATTTAATTCTACTTACAGAAGCACATTGACTCATGGAATTTCACAAGACACTGGGCAAACACAAAAGTTAGTAAGAGGAAATTAGTATGATAAAAGAAATAGTCAAACGAAGCAGAAATCAGTGTCTCTCTCTTGCCCTGGATAGTTATCAGTAAGTCTTGAGTAAGTGTAGAATTTGATCAAAGCTGCAGTGGTTTTAATATTGCTAGCATGAGTAAAGCTCCACTTTCAATCCTTCATTTTTCTTTTTTTTAAGGTCTAAGAATATATGTAATTCTGAAAAAGGATGCAATCATGTCCCATCAAAGCAAAAAACTACAAAAATACCAAATGAACATCCTGAATATCTGAGGCAGTGTTAGAGCTCTCAGGTGACATGTAAGAAAAATTCCACCTGGGAATGTTAGATCAAAAGAGTCCTTAAATTGGAGTTCATTCATGTCAAAGATGTAAATTCCTGGTTGACTGGGATAACTGGGATACTGCTTATTCCAGCATGAGACACTTTCACTGTCTCCTGTTAGAGCCATTTCATTTTAGGTAGATAATGCACATTCTTTGGTAGTGAGATTTTTTTGCTGTTCTCCAGCATCCCTAATCATTAGTCTATGAAGTTATTCTCCCTTTCCATCTCTCTTTCTGCCCCAATGCAGTTATAATGTTTTATATAACATTGAAAACCTCTGAACTGATTGTCTCCACATAGATATAGCCTAAAACTTTCAAGGTGGAAGCTGAAGTTGCTGATATGATTTAATTTTCCCAATTTTAAACACACTTTCTATGTGGAGTTAGCTCGAGTCCTGCTGACATTTCTTGCTTTCCTTCTGCTTTGTTAGTACCAGAAAGTCTTTCTTTTTCGGGGGTGGCAGGGGGGGCGGAAGGGGGGAGCATGTATGTGTGGAAATATTCACTTCTGATAACTTCTGGTTTTCATGTAGCTTAATTTTCAGACGAAAAGGCATTGTGCTGAAAAATGCCCAACAAGTTCTAGTTACATACTTAGTCTGAGATCAGATGTTTTCTTATCTCTGATGAGGCATTGCAAAGCCTTGCCACTTTATTCAGGGAGGAAAATAAGGAATTTGTATCAACAGGTAGATTATGTTGATTCTTAACCCTTGTCCTGAATCTCCATATAACTGTTTAAGCTTCCAGTGGCAAAAGAAGCTTAGTATTTCTGAATGACTTTTATAGCCCTAAACACACATAAACTTCAATCTGATTATTTTGAAAATGTAACTTTTCATTTTTGTTTAAACAAGGGCATGATATTACAGATTCACTGGGGAATACTTGTGTGGTTTTGGAAAACTAGTACTTTTCACCAAAATAAATGCAGTGCCTTCCAGATCCAGGTCTCTTAAGTATTAAAAAAAATTATCATGATTCTTGAAATAAGGTATTTTGTTCTGTTAGAATATTAGTGATTTTTATGGTGGTTTCTTTCCACTACTCCAGTGCTGTGTGTACAATAAACTATAACCCCTATAAATATATAAGTAAATAAAAAGTTGTGGTATGGGAGCAGAGACAATTTCTCTGTCTTAATATCCAGTGTATTACAAGAAAATCTGCTTTCTAAAATGCGTAATGTATAAACAGTTTTCTGTTTTAGATTATTTCTACTAAGGTCCTCCATTAAAAAAAAAAAAAAGCTTTTAATTAAGAATTGTTCCAAGTTAGTCTGTATATGAAAGGATTATTATTTTTTCAGTTAGGACAGTGATTTATTCATTTTAATGTTACCTTCCTGTGCTGTCCCTAGTGAGCTGGAAATGTTATTGGATATTTGAGACTATATCAGGAGCTAAGAACTGACCGTGGAACTCTCTAGTGAATGTTTTTCTAGTGGAATATAGTACTGGACTACTGCAAAGGCAATTGGTAGGAGAAATCTTAAAAAAGTCCTTGGTTTATGTCCCTGCTTTTGAACCATCACCACTTAGAAATGTATCTAACCCCAAGCCGCAGACTTACGTTTTATGTAAAGGCATTGGTGTTTTGGAGGGCTATGCTAAGGGAAAGAGAGGTGCTGTTACCTGTTGTTGGTGAGAGCTGTGCCTGTTTCAGAAAGACTGTGCCTTGCCTTAATTTTTTAAATACCAGAATTCTGTGCTTGATCGCAAAATCCAGGCTAGTTTCCTTAAAAATTTATTTCTCTATATTTTAGCATCTGAGTTCAATTTCTGAATAATTTTGCTTTTTATCAATATGTGGAATGAAGTTTCACTAAGCCTAATGTGTGTGCAGAATTACCATCATTGCTAGATTTCTCTTCACCTCCCTCCTACCCCAATCTCTCTCTCTCACCTACTGTATCACACAAAGCAGTGTTGAGATAGCTTTTCAAGGACTAAAGTCTTTAAAGAAAAACTTAAGAAGAACACTATCAAGGGAAGAAAAAGAGTCCAACAATAGATAACCAAACCTTGAAGAACAATGAAATCCTCTGTTTCAGCTCTTATTTAAGTTATCACATCTGGCAAACTGATAGAAAAACAGTGCTGTGTTCTCTGGTTTTTTCCCCCTTTGTCTTGGTTTCTTTTGTAGGAAGTAATCTAAACTACTTTGTGTTTTGCAATCTGCCAGTACCTACATGCGGCTGCACACTTTGTTAGAAAAAGAAGGATGTATATTGAAGGCATCAAGAGAGAAAGAACTTTGACTCCAAATTATGCAAATAAAACAACAACAACAATACAAAACCAAAGCAATACCCCTACCTGCTCTGCTGCTTTCAGATGAGTGCCACATTATGCATGCAGTGCTGTCTTGGAAGCCAGAGCTGGTATTGCTACAGCAGTACTTAAAACTGTCTGCACCGCACAAAGAACTTTAAGGAAACTGAGACATTGCTTGAGAGTGTCAAAGTATTTTAGGGTCTTCATTATTATTATAATTATTATTGTTATTATTAACAAGATCATCACGGTCCACTATCTCAGTCCAGCATCTTGTCTGTGGAACAGGAAGAATTGCAGACTTTCTGGGGTTTGCTGATTTTGCTCAGCTGCACACCAGGATAGACTAATGCAGCTAAAAGAGTGCTCATATTGTCATTGTGGCACTACTCAGTGTGAATAATAATAAAGTTTTTATCGTGATCCAAGTTCTCAGAGGTCCTTTTCACTCAAATATTTGGCTTTGGTGAAAAAAAGTCTAAATTGAGGCACCTAAAGGTCCTAAATTGAACGGTGAGATGAGAGAGGAGAATGGCATGAGATTCAGCAGAGCATGGCTAAGGAAAAAAAGAGTAAGGCTGTTTGAGTCTGAAAGGATAAAAGTATTAAAAGTCTTTTGCATGAGATGTGCAGTCTTGTAATCGATGTGATGTTTAATACAATGAACAAATACTTCAACACTGACAAAATACATTCTAATTAGTTCAAGTGATAAAGCATGCTATTACATTGTGAAACTGCTGGACCCTGCACAATTCTTTATCAACAAAAGCTGCAAACAGAACAGTGTGTTAGTCTGATCTCACATATATGAGCAAGGATGTGCAAACCTTTGCTTAATTGAACTACAAAATGGAACAGTGTCTTAAACGGTGTGTAAAATCTTGGCCATTAAAAGAACTCTGCTAAAGAAGGTGTTTTTGTACTCACAGTAATATCTACTCATTTCAACTGGCTCAGTCCAGAATTCCTCTCTCTGTTTTTCTTACTATGTTCCTAAATTCCAACTTAAAATTCTCATTAGGAGAAGGAAATAGAGCGACAGCAGCAGGAATTATTCCAGTTCTTTTGTGCTGCTCTGCTTGTAAGAGAGTAACACAGTGAAGGTAGGCAAAATGCAAGCTTTCTCTATTTTTAGGTGGAAAAGATGCAGGGTGAACATAAAAGTAGAGGAAATAAGCTTGTAATATTACTGAACAGATAATGATGTTATTGAGCTCTGTAGTGACATGGCTCTTGCTATTGCTCTGCCTCTATATTTTCTTGACAGTCAGCCCAGATTATTAGAGAGCAACGTAAACTCTACTGCTGAAAAGGAATAATTCAGCTTAGAAATTTGCAGCCATTGCTAGCTTTAATGCATCTTGCCTTGGTAAAAAGGCTGAAAATATAGTGTGAAGATATGCAATGTGATAACGGTTCCATGCTAAACAGGTTTTACAAAACAGCCACACAAAGACAACACTTAATGGAATCCTTTAAGTAAACACTATTATTAGTACCTCTTAGTCTCAATTTTGTGTTTTCAAGCAGTTCAGGGACATCATGGTCTAAACTGGGGGGTAGGTGATTGTAAGGGAACAGACAAAAGGAATTATTATTCTATAGATGGGGATTTTTGACTGAAAAGTATGCGATTTGATATCAAAACGTAAAATAAATCCAGATTACCATGTCATTTCCCCAAATTAAGGGCCACTCTTACTTGCAGTGAAAAAACACCTTTGAATCATGTTACAATTGTTGGGACAGGCACAGAGTACTTGATGAAGCTGCAGTACTTCAGCTCCCAAGGCTGCTTTCCCTACACACTAATTCAAGCCAAGTGTTTCTTTAATGTAAAATACATTTCAGAGCTTGATTAAGACTTTTTCAGTCACATTTGCTGGCAACTTTTCTACTCTATCTAGTAACAATCCGTCCCCTGGCGTATTTCTGGAATGCCTGTAGAATGAGCAAAAGCCTATTGAAGAGCAGACTTTTCCTGGGGAAAGCATTTCCACAGAGTGGGCTCGTGAATAGCATCAGTCTGGAGGCAGAAAGGGTTGTACAAAGTCTACACAGACTTGGGTCAGCTGGAACACACCACTTTACAGAGATCATCCAGATCCACTGGGTTTACTGGTCTGGATTTTCTACCCACTGTCAGCAAGATCGCATGCAGAGAGCCTGTACAGAGGGACAGCAGTAGTCAGACACAGGCACCCACGATGACATGCTTTGTGAACGGCTTATTTCATTATAATATCATGAAGCATGTTTGAGAAAAGCTACAGAGAAGGGGAGACAGAGGATACATCATATTTGATGACTTTTTATATGAAGAAATCACTCTTCAGTTTGCTGAAACCAGAAAACAAACAAACAAACAAGACAGATGTGTTGCTTTCTAGGCTACTAATTCTTTTCACAGAATGACCAAAATACAGAATGGGCAAGTTTGGAAGGGACCACACTGGGTCATCTGGTCCAGCCTTCCTGCTCAAGTAGGGTCATCCCAGAGCACATTGCACAGGATTGTGTCCAGAAATTTTTTGAATCTTCCCTCTTGTCAGGGAGACTTCACAACCCCTGAGTAATAAATTATTACTCAGAGCTGAGTAGTAAAATGTTCAGCATAGAGAAAGAGGTACTATTTTCCAGAAGAAACAAGGATGTTACAGAGAGACAATGACAGCTTTACAAGCAGTTTTTCTCGAGTTTAGAGAAGACATAGGACTGTCAGGACTCAATGGTCTTTGAGGGTCCTTTCCAACTCAATATTCTGTGATTCTGTCTGCATTAAAGGTATAGAACTCCCCTGTGGCCCTCTGAAGGAAATGTGAAGGAGAGACTGAATTAGACTGAATTAGAAAATGGATGGTTGCAGCAAAAATAATTTCTAGGTAGCAAATAAAAGTTGCAGTGAAGGCCAGTGGCTAAAGCACTGTCACCTTTAGCATGGGGCTGGATGGCTGGAAGTCATGGTGAGAACTTACCTGGCTGGGGACCATTGGGTGAGCATGGAAGAAGCATTACAGAAGTATTTTTTCTCTTGGTAAGGCTGGATAATGACAAATTGACCTAAAGTACCTAAGGTGACTCAGTATAGCGGTAAGTATCCCCAGTGTGTCACAATGGAGACTGGGGTGTGGTTCTCCAATGGGGAGCCAGGCTTTTGGTGCCAAAACCTGGGGTCATGAGAATTGTGAGATAAGGATAGTAGGTGGGAGAGGTAACAGGCAAAACAAGTACTGAACAATTTAGAGAGTGGAATGATCATGGGGAGTTCTTCTGTAATTATGGAGAAGGGACAAGGGATGGATTTTGTGTAATTTGTCCATTTTCTGTATGTGTTGGGATGGTGTTATTTTGATTTTTGTTGGACAGAATTTTTGTCTTCCTTCGTTTGGTTGTTTTTGTTGATGTGAGTAAAGTTTGTGTGATTTCAGTGATAATTCTTAAGTGATTCACAGAGGCGAGGGGTGGAACGTACTGGCTTTGCATGGCCTGGTTTTGGTAGCAGGGGGGGTTACAGGGGTGGCTTCTATGAGAAGGTGCCAGAAGCTTCCTCCATGTCCAGCAGAGCCAATCCCTGCTGGCTACAAGACAGACATGCCATGGTCAAGACTGGCCAATCAGAAATGGTGGTAACACCTCGGTAACAACATATTTAAAAAGAAAGAAAAAAAAGTTATTGAGCAGATATAATTGCAGCCAGAGAAGAGCAGGGTGAGAACATGTGAGAGGCCCTGCAGACACCAGGGTCAGTGAAGAAGGAGGGGCAGGAGGTGCTGAGATTCCCCTGCAGCCCATGCTGCAGCCCATGTTGGAGCAGCTGTGTCCCTGCAGCCCATGGAGGATCAGAGGGATGCAGAGATCCACCTGCAGCTCACGGAGGAGGCCCTTTCCAGAGCAGGCTGTTCCCTAAGGACTGCACCCCATAGAAGAGTGACCCACATTGCAGCAGTTTGTGGAAAACTTGCCTGTGGGATGGTCTCACATTGGAGAAGTTTGTAGAGAACTGTCTCCTGTGGGCTGGAGTCACGTTGGAGAAGTTTGTGGAGAACTCTCCCATGTGAGAGACCCCATGGTGGAGCAGGGGAAGGACTCCTCTCCCTGAGCAATGGCAGAAACAACGTGTGAGGAGCTGACCAAAACCTCTATTCCCCATCTTCCTGCAGCTCTGGGGTAGGAGGTAGAGCTGGGAAGGAGGGAGAAGTGGGGGAAGGTGTTTTTAAAGTTTTATTTTACTTCTCATTATCCTGCTCTGATTTTGTTAGCAAGAAATTCAATGAATATCTATAATTTGGGTTTGTTTTGCCTCTGATGGTATTTGATGAGTGATCTCTCTCTGCCCTTATCTCATGAACCTTTTGTTATATTTTTCCTCCCCTGTCCACTTGTGGAGCGGGAGTGATAGAGCAGCTTTGGTGGGTGCCTGGCATCCAGCCAGGGTCAACCCACTCCTCTGAGCTCTGCTTGAGCTGTGGAACTTCGCATTTGAATTAGCTAACACAGAGGAATAAAAAAATCCAGAACACTATCAGTTTAGTGTTTCCCTCCGGAAACATTACGAATTTTTATTCCTTGTGAGCAGGACATATATTTCTCACCTTTACTGCCCAGTAAGTGGATACAGAGATATTGCAGCACTGCTTTTTGTATTTTTTTTTTTTCCAGAGCTTGAAAGCCAGTGAATAAATTTATTGCTTGAGGAAATGTTAAGTAAGTGAATATCATTACTGAAGATCACCATCAGGTTGCCAAGCTGAGGTACACGCAAAGGGAGCATGTGAAAAGAATAAAATTAGTGAATTAAAAAAAAAGAAGTGCTTTCTTAAGCAGAAAAATATTTCTCAGTGAAGTACATATTTCAACTCACTAGCTTTAATATCAATGAATACGTAATACAGACTTCAGTCATAATGACTCCTCCACTAGGGTACAGTTGATCAACTTTACATGAATTCCCCCTTGCAGAAAATGAAGCCTTGTACAGGGGCGTAACTAAGAAGAGGTGGGGAAAATTGTATTATACCTCTGGGTGGCACTGGATATGTTTAGGACTTTCTTGTTAGAGACTAGAAATTACAGTTCAAATTCTCTCATGCAGAAGTCAAGAATTCAAAGTCAGTCTCCTATAGCTTAAGAAAACCACAAGCTATTCTGGTCGAAAAAGAGCCAATTTCCCTTTGAACTTTGCTCTGAATATTTTGTTGCATTTTTTCCAAATTTAGTTACTTGATGAATTAATTTCAAATTGTATCTTATTTTCTGCATTTTCGCTAACATACTGTTAATCACAGAACCCCATTTTTGCTTGAAAGTTTGTGGTTTGATAAGGAAAGGGGAGAAACATATTGCTGTGAAAAGAAAAAAACTGAAAATACACAATTTTCAGAGTGAAAATTTGCCCCATAATTTTGGAACCATCATGCAGTTTTAAAGTATATTGATTCAATAATACTTGAAATATAGGATGAAATCTTGATTTTTTAAAATTTCTAAAAGCAATTAATGATTTCTAGTTTAGTTTGTTCACAAGCCTTCTACCCCACACTTTTTTTTTTTTTCCTTAACAAATGCTCAGTAGGTAAATATTCCAGCTGTTTTATTTGAATATTTAGTTGGGAAATAAGTTGTTATCTTGTTCTGCATAGTATTGTGAGAGACATTTATGTTTTATTATAATAGAAAGGTGTGTATGCAGAAAGAAAAAGGGTGCAGACAGGTGAAGGCAAAAAATTGAAGAGGGGCTTATGCATTTACTTTTCACTGAACTAGCTTGGGCTTTGAATTCACATACTGCAGCATGAATTTCAATCACAATCCTTGAAAGAGACTCCTTTAAAATACTGAAGGGCTCAAGGAGTTTATTTTGGGTGCCAGTGATCTCATTTACATTTTCAAAAGCAAGAGTTCCAATTGACTGAGCTATTAAATTGAAACCCTCTGAGCAAACACTTCACTAAGGATGGATCCATGTTCTCTTTCTACTTCTAGGAAGTGTATTTTTTTACCCCAGACAGAAATATTTGTTACCAGGGGAATTTCAGGACCCAGAAGGGAGACTGAAGGACTGAGATTCTATGTGTATGAAAAACAAACATTAAAGTGAAAGTTACTCTCAGACTCTGAATCGTCTCAGGAAGAAATCAGACATAACCAGAGTCAAAGTGGGTTACCGCTGATTTAATGACATTCCAGATACTGTGAATTTGTTGTTTAAAGTCTAGGTAGGTCAATGGTAAAACATTTGTGGATAAAATGAGCTAGAGAAATGTGCATCTTTTGCAACTTAGGGCTGTTAAATAAGCATTCTCATGCACTTACCAGCAAACTGTGCTGCTTTTTCTCTCTGTGAAACGTCCATGAATAGACCAACATTTTCTTGGATTTGATACTGACTGCAAAATACTACCTGACTGCTGCAAAAATTCTCTCTAACTTGTTTGACAGCTATTTTTTATGAGGTACTAATTATTCAAAATCTCCAGCTGTTTTAACCAAGCACTTGGGTCAGGTGGGTTTCCTGATTAAGTGAGATAAATAGTGTCATTTAGACCAGCCCGGTGCTAGAACTGGTGTGCATGAATCATTCTGTAGTTGAAATCACCTGTGTGAAAAAACTCAGCACAAATCTTATGTACTGTTTAAATTCCCTCCTGAAAAGATAAGCATACAGATGAACCTCTAGGCCTTAAACTGTCTCAATACAGAATTGTCTCCTTTGCATTTGGGAACGTTAATTAACACTCACTGAGCTGTGAGTGGCTTTTTGTGCTTGTGTTTGTCAGAAAACCAGTTAAACCAGTGGGACCACAAACAGATTCAAAATGCCTTCAAACAGTGTTCCCACCCTCAGGATTTCACTGTGTTCTAACACGACTGCTCTGCAGAGGTTTGCATTACACCCAGTTGATCATTACATCCTCGACTAGCACTAGTCTGATAATCCACTGCATAATGGCAAAAGTTTTCAGTGTATCCAGTTTCAGTGCATTTAATGTATTAGGGGTCTTTGTGTCATGGCTGTGCAAAGGAGTTGTGGGCTTAGTAGAAATGGTATTTGGTTGGTTGTTTTGGTTTGGGGTTTTTTTTGTGATTTTTTTTTTCTTTTCTAATGTAGAATAAAATAAGTAAACGGTACTCAAGTTTGCAAGTTGAAATCCTAAATTATGGCAACCTCAACTTTCTTCTGGAAAGAAATCATAGCTAAGAAATTTTCTGGAGAAACCAGACTTGCAAGTTTCCAGCTTGCCAACAGCACATGGAAATGTGTGTGCGGTAGTGCTTATGGGGTTAATGGCACCCAGGCTTTTTCCCAGTTTGACTCTTACATTGTCCTTTAACACTATTCCTTAATCCTGTATTTTCTGAGGTATTAACTATAATTTATTGTTTCTCATTTCCACACGCTGACCCCTTCCTTCCCTCACTAGAGTTATGATTAATTACCTTTGGGGCTAGAAATAAGTAACTAAATTTCTTGACATGGACACCCCCAGTGTTAAGGTCATAAACCTTTCCAATTTTAGTCTCTTGAAACCCCCACACAGGTATTCCACAACTTTGATCTTATTACCAGGCTTTAGTCAAAGCTCCATGCGTGACATGGTTTGCCTGACTATTAGAGACCACTCAAGTTCAAACATCCCTGACTTGGCTTTCCCAAAGTCTTTGTCTCCTTTAAAAATCTGACTTAGGTAGAACAGGCTTTCTGAAATAAATATGCTACTGCTGAGCTAAAAGGCTACGTAAAAAAAAAATCCCAAACCCAACCCCCCACCCCTCCAACCCAACAAAAGTATAGAGAACCAAAACACCATAAGGTTTGCCTGTAGATATCACAGTCTTGAAGTTATTTTAAATACTAAGGCCTTAAAACCCTAAAGATCCTTAAGTCTGGGCTGAAAAAAAGTATGTGTGTTTTCATTTGAACACAAGCTGCTGCTGCTGCATCTTTTGATTTATCTTTGAAACAGATGTGTTTTGAGTTGAAGTTAGACTTCAAAGGAGAAAGTAAATGTTCAATAGGAAATATTTTTCTTATTCAAAGCAGAGTCTTAAAGTGTAAATTTTGCTCTGAAAAGATAAAATTTTATTCTAAAAGTTTCCTTCTGAAGTTCAGAAACGGTTCAGAGATTTAGCTCAGAAAAGTGCAGAAAATTACAGTTGTGAACCTTAGGCACATTTCTTCAAATGATCAAGTCCAGAGGGTTAAGTAGGAACACATAATATCTGGCTGTTGTGATAATTATGTATCTTCATGACTGAAATGCTTGAACACCCTGTCGGTACAGTTTTTCAACCAGCTTGACTTAATTTCCCCTATGCAGAGCCCAGAAATAGTCTGATGCTCCTTCTTTGTTTTTTAGCTCAAACACTTTATATCCAAGCTCAGCTCCCTGATATTTTTGTCTTTGTGTCTAGATACCCACCCTGACACTTATCCAGGCACATACATATTTAGGCACCTTGCTGAAACCTTCCCTCTTCAGCAAAGCCCTGGGCTAACTCCTACAATTTTCCTCACATCCTCCCCAGCAAGTGTGAGACTTCCTCTCGCCTCTCAGCTTTGCCCAACTGCTCCATGCCTGCAGCTTTGTTAGTGCTCCTTCCTGCTTTCTCTTTCCTACTTGTGCTTTTTACCAGCCCCTTTCTTGATTTCCCTTCCTTTATACTTCCTCAGGCCCATGCTTGGTGCTTATTAGGACTTCCTACTTTGCTCTGTTCTCCCAAAAGACTTCCCAGTCTTCCATTGGATAGAAAATATGCTTCAGCAAGAAGCCTTTTTTACCAATAGTCCAGTCAATTTTTTGCAAAGAAGGAAGTCTGCATTTCTCCTAAATTATGGTTTCCAGGCACAGATCCTGTTTCCTATTATTAAAACCAGTATCCGATGTGAGCAGTGAGACGGGTCAGGGCTTTGAACATCCATGCTCCACTCCATTTTAACTCTCAAAAGCTGTGTTATGATCCAGCTGTATGATCATACATCCTGATACACACAGAGAATGCTGGAAATTTTTTCGCATGTGAATAGTCAGCTAGAAGAGATTTATAACCATGTCCTTAATAATATCTGCTTCTTAATCCCTTTAGCATGTAGTCAAAAATTATGTCTATGTAATATTTGGAGAGATCTATCTTGAGTTTTTCAAGGTCAAGCTGACGTATATAGTAGGGAAGTGACAGTATGTTTTATCTTTAACTTCATGTCTTATTTATAGTACATTTTCTCCCTTTGTATCTTCACTGTGAAGGCAACAATGTTAGTGATAAAGAAGATAAAGAACTGGCAGCATCTGCATTTAACCATTCTGTCATTTAGGCTGTTCTCAAGGTCTCTGTATAAATGAGCTTTAGTGAATTTGACCACCTTTCCTTTAGTGTGTAAGAAAGAGTGGTTTGTACTGAAATATGAATGGAAAGCTATATGCACATAGCTTTCTATTACTACATAAAATTGTAGTGTATATATATGTATTATAAATGTAAAACCTATATAAAACTATATGCTGGTTATATTTATTATATATGTAGAGCTATATGCTGTTCATCCCCACCCTGCAAACTGTTCAACCATTTTATAATTTTACTGCTGTCTATAAATACAGCAATAAAATTAGAATGATATTTTATATAAATCTGTGCTTTTTCTCCTTAAATATTAATAAAAAAACCTGGACTGAAATAATTGACTGAAAATAAATGAGTTTATATGAAGCCTTATGTATCATTTGAGGTTACAACATTGCAGAATACCAGAGGATCAGTGAATTCTTCTGCTGCCTTACACTTCTGCTGAATGAACTCCCCATTTTAATCAGGAAAAAAGAAACAATAGAAAACCAACCAAACAAACCCACCAAACAGCAATTTCTAGATGTCTCAGAACAGTTTTTGGTTGTTGATTTCACCATCCACCCTGGTTTTTTTTTGCTGTGTCACAATGGCTCTTCATTTCTGGACTGACATGAAGGGGCCTGAATAGCATGACAGATTGCACTTGCAGGATAAAGACATTCACAGATTTTTTTTCCTCACTGTTCTAATAAGATTTCTGAACTTATTGCATCTTATCACTTTCCTGTTACGTTCATCACTGTTGTGCATGATGATCTCAGGAAGAAGAAAACAGTGCAATATTCCAAGGTGTCACAAAATGAGTTTCCAGGGTGTAGCTCAGCCATTTGTACGTCACCTGGAAAAAGGAAAAAACCCAACAAACCATTTTAATAAGAAAACCTTGGCCTCTCAATTCAATAAATCTCCCATCTTTGGCTTGTTGGTCAATTGAATTCTTTAGACAGCCCCCTCCCTTCCAAGTTGTATCATAATTAGTGTAGAGCAATTGCAGTTGGCAGTAGTCCTGAAATTTGCTTTTGTCCTCCTCACCTCTTGCTTTTTTCCCGTTAGTACTAATCTCTAGATTCTGGTGTGCCGGTGGCATAGAGAAGAAGCCTGTTCCTTGGCACTCTCTGTGGGGCTCTCACAAGCCTGAAGGCTGGTTCTGTGGATGCTTTTGGACGGCACACTAGATCTAAGATGTACGATCAGCCTATGCCTTGCAACTGGGATCTGATTCAACAGCCAGTGTTGAACATGCTTATTCCAAATGCTCATCAGGGGCTTGATCAGGGACTGATCAACTCAATGCATCCTCTTAAAAAGATAGAGGGCTTTGGATCTTGACCACTGAATGGTGCTCTGCCCATCCAAAGTGTATTATCAGATGGGGATTGCAGTGTCTAATCCTAGCTCAGCACGTCTGCTTATATAGTGAGAGCTGAGAACAGTTAAGTGACAGATCCTTCAAGAGCAGTTTGTCTGTGTGCTTGGGTCCTGTTCCTTGCTTATCCTGAGGCTGAATTTAAAGTTCTGTCCTTGAAGCTCCTAGGTATCCATGGATTAGAGTATCTCATAGCACTGTTTTATTGAGATGCTTCCTCTGTGAAGGCACAGAGGGAAGAGTGAAGAAATTATCCAGGCTGCGAGGCACCTACACAGAGTGGCTACTGGCTTACTCCCCACCATGCAGCTCACATGTGGTCAGAGGTGCACAAAAGACTCATGAAAAGGATAAAGTCTCCACACAGATTTTTTAGTCTAAACTAACAGAAGAAGATTAAACACAGAATTTCATTATGAGACCAGAGGCTAGATGTGACTTCAGGTGTCATCTATTTTCTGATTGAAGTTAATATGCTTTTAAAAAAATGAATCAAAGTAGTATTTCAATTTAAACTGTCTTGTGCAAGTGTCTCACTGACCTGAGAGATAACGAAATGTAAATGGTATTCAAACCTCTTAATTGCTGCCAATAGCAATTCTTTTGTTACTCTGCAAGGAAAACGGTAGAGGCATCTCTTTTAGAGAATAAAGCCCCAGGTAAAAAAGCAGTAAGTACCTCATTAGCAACACTGAGCTACAAGTGTGCCTAAGATCCCACAGACTTCAAGCCAAGTGTTAAAATAGGTTGAGTTGAATGGATGACTAAATCGTTACAATGACAGTCTCTCTTTGATGAAAGGTGCCTAGAGCTACCCTTTCTTAGGTTTGCCTACCGTGCCCATCTGTCTTTTACCATTCAATACAGTTCACTTCTCTCTCAATTCAGTATCTTCGAGGTATTTGAAAGCTGGGAATCAGAGATTATAAAATAATAGCTCTTGCAGGAGGCACTCGCAGTTAGGAGACTGTTAAAGTGATTGGGTATTTATTTTAGTGAGTGTCACAGAGCACTAAAACAAATAAAAACCACATTAGTTGTGAGTTACTGAAGGAGACATCCTGAGCCATTGAAGCTGGGTGAATCAAGCCTAGGAAATTTAAAATATTCTTTGTGTGCTAGCAGATATATATCTATAGCTATAGCTATAGATACATATATCTATCTTTTTAGATATACTCTAAGCCAAACTGCAGGCATTTCCCTTTCATCTTCTGTATACTTAATAATTCTGTGAAACGCATTGAATACCATGATAGAGAGATGCCATAAAAGAAAAGTGCCTGGCCAGTTCCTGCTTGCTTTGCTCACGCAATTAGGTAGTGCCTGCATCAGTAAATCAAACTATGCTTTTTCCAGCACTTAGATGAACTGATTTCTCATCTGCCTTCAGCAAACAGATGAGAACAGTTTTAGGTCTCTATTAAATCTCAAAAATGCTCTAAAGTAAAAAAAAAAAAAACCAAAGCAAAAAAAAAGCAAAAAAAAAGCACACTTGCCTGAAAAAGCCACCTTCTTTTTTTGTAGATAAATCAACTCATACAAATGGCTGGTGGATAGAAAGGTAACTTGTCAGTCCAACACAGATCTCAGTGGAGTCAGGTAGATTCCCAATTCTCATGGTGAATTTCAGAATAATTCAAGGCACAAGTTTGAGCTTGTGCCAATAAAAAAGGTGCATAAAATTGATTCATAAATGTATATTTTAAATAGAATGTTAAATAAAATCACATGCAATTAAGTAAAATCCAAGAGATAGTTTAAAAATCAACCAAAAAAATCCTACTGTTTCTTCCAGTATAAAAAAATGAAGTTTGTGTTTGATTCTCATCACATATTTTATCACTTGGTTTCTGGGATGAGGAATGTAGCAGGGAAATCTTATTAGAAGGAAGTTTATTTGTCTTGCTAATTCTTTGCTTTATTTCCAGTCCTTTGCCAGGAAGAACATTCACTGAAATCATTCAGTGTAAATTAAGTGATGTTTAAAGGGATGCAACTATTCAAAGTGTGCATGTGCTTCATGCAGTCACATAAGCCAAACATTTTGCTTAAAGTATTTTACTGCCAATTCCCAAAATGTATACTCAGTATGGTCTTTTTGGAAGGGCACTGCAGACTAAATGTGTCATAGCCGACATATACTCCAGTTCCCTCAGCAGAAGTAGGGGATGCTTCTGGGCACAGGGGCTCCAGCCCCTTCATCATTAAGTGACAGCACAGTCCTAGCACCACCTATAGCTCAGGCCAGCAGTAACTCTCTCCCTGGCCCCCTTCTGGTATTTATACAGTCCAAGGACCACAAAAATAAAAGAATTTATGGATGAGCACAAGAGCTTTCCACACGGTCTGGATTCATCTGCAGAAGTAAGGATTTTGGGAATGACTTTGCTACACATGAGGAGCATCCCAATTACAAAATATTCAAGGTGTAGTCCTTATTTCCTAAAACAAGATCTGTCCTAAATCTTGCCTTCCCTTGGACAGATTTCTCCTGCACTGTTCACTTGCCGTGTCACTACAGCAGTAGCTTAACTGCAGGTAGCATTCAGGTGACATAAACCAGAGCAACTGACTGGGACAATGATGTGAAAAATACTCCTTCACTAATGTTCCTCATTCCCTGTTGCTTACTTACTGGCCTGCACACCTAGGGTACCACACCTAGGTTCACTGGCTGGACAAGTGAGCTCCAGTCACTTGCCATATTCTGTGCTTATTAGCGGAAAATCTGGAAACACAAAGGTTCTCTACACCCTCCTGTGGCTAGTGGATTTAAGTGCTGCTGTTCTTGTTGCAGCCTCTCCTAGCAGAGAAATCTCTTACCAATAAACTTCCTCCCATTGACACAACCTTATATAACAAGTATTTTTTGGTAGAACCAATGTCTGGTCTCTGCAGGACGCCCATGTTACCAGAATATCAGTAGGCATTTAGAATTGTCACAGCACTCTGTCTCTTCTTGACAGAGTTCAAGAAGCATTTGGACAATACCCTCAGGCACATGGTGTGACTCTTGGGGATGCTGCTGTGCAAGGCCAGGAGATGGACATGATCCCTGAAGGTCCCTTCCAACTCTGTATATTCTGTGATTCTGTGACTGGTACCACTGTTTAAGCTGCCTGGCAACTTGAGAACTGTGCCAAGAAAATCATAACCTTAATATTTACTGAAATCACCTAGAATATATCTGGCTTTTGGGATGTTTTTTTCACTTATACATGTGATAACCATTATAAATTACTGAAATGGCCCCCAATCACTATGTCTGATGCATGTCTCTAAACATGGCCCACCTAGAAACTTACAAAGAAATGTAAAGCTGGCTTGTATTGCTAACAGAATGGGAGAGAGAAAAAGTTGTTGAGAAGTCAAAAAAGAGTGTTGAAGAAGCTCAAAATTTCCTATTATCAGTTTGGTAATGCCTTGTTAGACACCTTTTGTGACAATTTCCTTTAAGTCCTGTAGGGAATAAGGTTTTTAGTCATCAGGAAAAAACTTTGTGTGATTAAGTCTGATGAAAAATGGATTAAAACTAAAGAGTAATTAACTCGTTTGTAATCATAATAAAAATAAATTATTGTCTTACTGCTTCATCTAAATTATTTTCTTCTTATTAATTTTCTGCATTATAAGCATTTGTTGTAAGTTTCCAAGCTTTTTCATTATTTTCTATCAAAATGGACTATATGGTGCCAATCAGCAAATTAACCAAGTATTTTGTGAATGGAAAAATAAGTAGATGTAAAATAATGAATGAATAAATATGATAAATAAACATTTTGTTTTTAAGACATCAAATAATGTCCTCTTTAATATCATACAAGCATGACATTTTTAAAAGTCTTATCAGAATTAGAATTTTATCTGTTCAAGAATACTATTTGGTCCTGGGACAATTAATTTTAGAAAAAGAAAAACAAAATACTCATGAATTACATATAAGCTGAAATTAGATCTTTAAAATCTGAATTTCTGTACATCTTTATTTGATACTGTATAACTAGATGATTCTTAATAAAATGTCAGTTGTATGCATACAGCTTTTTTTTCATTTCATGATGACAGCTTATCTGTTCAGTGCCTGGTCAAGAAGTATACCAACTCGTAAATAGATGTTCACAATATTTTCTATCCTCTGCATGCTAAATTGGTCCTAATTAAGCAGAATTAAAGCAGCATTGATGCTTCCATGTGAAATAAAAAACCCTCACCACCAAGGGCCAATTTACATTCTTATTATTCAACACGTGAAAATAAAATAGCTTTGGCACGATAAATGAGGATTCTTTGACAGCAATCCAGTGTCTACATACATTTGGAATTGGTTTCTTTGCTCAAATTGATAACAAATACCTGATGTGGAGTAAATGCTCCCTCTTGGTTTTCTGACGCTACGCTTTTTCACACTGAATTACGTTATATTAGATCATGAGCCAAGCAGTGGAGGAGGAGGGAAGGGAGAAGGGTGGGTGGAGAGGAGTGTGAATGTGTGACATAATCTAAAGAGAGCTTTAAGATCATTGGAAGTACAGAGGAAGGAGCAATATATCAGGAGCCCCCATTAAGTGCTGCAGTGTGGGTTCGAAAGGGCATAGATCCTGACCCTTGCCTTCCTAATCACTTATTTATAGCTTTCAGAGGCACAGTATTATGTAGTGATGCTATGACAACATGCAGCTGCAGAAGAGCAGCATCTGTGTGGCTGGCAGACCCTAAAATCTCAGCCACAGAGAAGTTCTTAGTAAATGAAGCAGCATTATAAAACAAAGAACAAAATACAAAATCCCTGACAGGGATTAGAATAGACAGTTAATACTTAATAAAGAATGACAAAATCTACTACCCAGCACTTAATAATTTACCAGTGGTTTATTATGCTGTTACATGATATGACACTTCTGAAATTTATTTTTCTTTAAAATCTTGTAATGAAACACTATGTTGTAAATCTAAGTTGTTTTCTTCCTGCAGAAAGGAGAAATAAAAAAGCATCAGGCTAAAAGAGCCTAAATAGATGTTTAATGCAGATGGCAAGAAGGAAGTGTAATAGAAATAATTGTGAAAACTGTTCGAACACTCATTTGCTTGTGGAAATCTCAATTTCTCTATACTCTAATAGTTGGAAAAATTATTGAAAATGCTTGTGCAGATACCTGTTAGGTATTCAGGATATGATAGCCAACAATAAGTGTGCACGGCATAATTGGCACATCATCTGGCAGGGGCTGATGAGGTTGTAACACTCTCTCTTGTCTAGACTCTTCTGATTACATCCAATTTGCTTTCCCTTTTTACTGACAAACTTGACTTCCAAATTATGGTAATGTTATCATGCTCTTTCTCTAACTGCTTGTATTTACATTTCCTTATCTCAAGACGAGTTTAGAGAAATTCAACTGAAAACAAGTTTTCCTTGTTTTTTCATCATCCAGCCAGTTTCTGAGATATTTTCAGGTCACTTACAGTTCTTCATGCTCTTATTTGCATCAAGACTTCTCCCAACAGTAATTCAGAAAAATTAGATAGAAATTTAAAACGTAGACCTTAAGTAGTGTTTTGTGCAAGGCAAAAGAGCAGTAAGTTGGAAGTTGTGGCAGTTTGGATGTTTGGGAAGAACTTCTGCGGCCGGTGCAGAGCGCAGAGCGGCCTGGTTGTTGGACAAGTTGCTAACCCAATGAGAGGGCTTGTAACGCCTCTGTGCTTTGCGTGTTTAAAGGACGCGCAAGCGTAGGAATTGCCCCTTGTTCCGGTTTGGCCAAATTTAGAAATATATCCTCTGAGGGAAGGCAAAACCACCCCCTCCCCACCAGGTTTGGGGAAAAAATAAATTTTCCTTGAAGGAAAGTGAAGGAGATAAAACTATTTATTTAACAAACACATGGGAAAAGGAAAATAATGCTAAATAGTAAAATCTCTCGCTGTGGAGAAGAAACCTGGGAAGGTGTTAAGAGTCCTCCCTTTGGTCTCCTCGGAGCTGGGGCTTGGCCCAGGGCCAGGCCCTCTGTGCTTGGTGGAAAGTCCTCCTGATGTGTTCTAATATTGAAGCAGTCCAGTAGAAAAGGGAGAAAATCCGAAATTCCAGGGAAGGAGAAAGAATTCAACTCTCAGTCTCTCTCTGGAGAAAAAGAAACTGAACCACTGGCCAAAAGCTGACTGGGAAACGGCAAGCCGGGAGCTTCCTCGCTCCCCTGCCACAGCTGAAAAAAAAAAGTCTCTATCTCTGTGTGACCTTGAACAAGCTGCAAACTGCTTTGAAAAAGTTTTGCTCAGTTTTTTCCTTCCCCCTCTCAGGCTCAGTTTAGAGGCATAGAAAGGCACAAAGTTAATTTCTGGGCATAGGGCAGCGACATGGGATACACATCATAAAGTCACCCCAAGACACCCCTGTTTTGTTCTGGCTCCCCCACCGAGAGGAAGGGGTAGGCCCGGGCCCCCGGTGTGGCGGCGCAGGGCCCGGGTCACCGAAGAGCTGCCCGAGGAGCAGCCGTGAGCAGCAGCCATGACCAGCAGCCGTGAGCTGCGGCGCAGCTGGGACCGCGCGGCCTCTGGGGCCAGCACAGCCCGTGTGGGGCCCGCGGGCCCTTCCACAGCGCCAGCATGGACCGCGCTGAACCGAAAAACACCACACGCAGCCGACGGTGAGCGACAGGATGGGTCTTTCCCCAGTGCCAGGCCCGAGTGAGATCAACCTCTCAGCTGAAGACTTGCAGATGCCAACTTTTCTTCCAAGTCAAAAAGAAGGGAAAGTTAGAGTCATGTGAAAGAGGCTAGCATGGCGACTCCTTGGACAGGACAGAAGAGAATTTTCCTCTAGCTAACATACCTTTTAAGCTGTGGTGGCAGAATACCTCCAGCAAATTTGCACTATTGAACATTCTATTTTTCTTTTGGAATTGGAAAATCCAACGTTTTTCTGCTTTAATGCTGACATTCTTCACAGCATGAATATTCTGCCTTTCAGTCAGCTGTGCCAATTCTTTAGGAGACTTTCCAGAATACCTTCAATATGCAGATGGGTAATAAAACCCATTTTGCTTGAGTATGCAAATCTGACGTCCATTAAATAATCATAAGCCTGAAACATATTTTCATTGAAATGAGAAAATATGTCAGCAATGTAAGCAAAGAAAAACCTGATTTAGGTCTAGTTGTCTCTAGCTATGCAAGACCAAGATCTACACTTAGCTGAATTCCTTCAGATTCCTGGTTTTTACTCACATGTTATTTGCTCACTCTACCTAATATTATGCTTTTATTCTCTTACACTTCTGCTGCTTTCGACTTCCTTTTGTGTTGTGGATTGCCTAAGGCATTTTTGCCACAGTGATCTTACATCTTTAAATCTTTCTGAAACTCTTCCATCTTTTTAACTCACCATTCTTTATCTTGATGTACAAGAACTGATAGCCCAGTTCTCATTTTCCCCCTGCCCCCACCCTTTTAACTAATATTATTGGTCCTATTTCTTCTGAAAATAAGTAATAAGCAGCACTATAAAAATGGACATGTACTGAAATGAAAAGGCAGCCTGTGAAGCCTGTGCTTTTGCACACAACATCAATACATCTAGGACACATCTGGGGACTGGTATCTCTGTATCATTGTTAATTAGTCTGAATCTTACTAGCTCATTGTTTCTTTGAGTGTTTCTTTCATGTTATCTACTTAATGTCTTATAAACATCTCAAGAACAGCCACAATCTTTGTTCCAATCTCCAAGGTGTTCCAAGGTGCATTTTTACCACCAGTTTGCTATTTAAAGTCCAAAGCAATTCATAGTCAGCTGTTTTTTCTCCAAGACAAGTGACACAGAAGTCTTTATATTGAAAACCATTTTGATATTTATTCTTTTTCTATGGAGCACTGAACTCAGCTGTGATCATTTTAGGCATACGACATAGAGAACAGTAAATGAAGGAATACCAAAGGGTCTGTAATATGGGATTTATAGTTGGAATTATGGTGTGGGAAGTTCTCGATCATCATCTTTTGGTCACTGATTCTCCCCACTGAAGCATGAGCAAGTTGATGCAGAAGAGAGGGATGCCCAGGTGACATCTGCTGGCAGGAGCTGAATGTGCCCCAAGACAGCTGAGCTCAGAGCAGATGGGGTGAGAGAGCATTTTTGGATTGGAAAAGTCTTGTCAAGGCCATCCTGAGCTAGAGGATTCCTCCACTGCTGACATCAACCCTGAGCAGAGCTTAATGAAGAGTTTGGGGGCTGGCAATGGACAATAACCCAAAAGCTATCCCAAGTGGAAACTGTGAATTCCTGAAATAAAATTGTTTCACAGGAGTCAAACATTGTTTGTAATGTTTGAACATGGTGCAATCATAGTGTGCAATTTCAGTCAATGAGACAAAGGCAGGAGGGGGGAAGCCTATATTGTGAATAACAGATTGCAATCAGGCTTTTGGTATGATTTACCATAGCCTCAGTATTTCCATTTACTGTTATATATATTTCCTGCATGTTAGTCTGAAAATGAATTAATAGTATTTCTGTTTATTGTGACTGCTGCCTTTCTTTATGACCATAGTTGCCTGTGAATAATTCATACAGCCTAATGTACTTCTTTTTAATTCTGTAACACCAGGACATTTAATTTAAGTACAAAATAAGAAAGGAGATTCCTTTTATCAGATCAGTGAATTAGCTCTGAATGGAAAATTATCTTACTGGTTAGTGGCTTCTCACTGTCACTACCCTCTTATGAAGAAATAACAAGTGGCTTTTTGTTGCTGATATTGGAGATTTTAGGATTTGGGGAACATAGTTTTTTCATCTGGGCTACTCTGTAATAATTTCTAATGAATAATTCAAAAGTCATGGGAAACCAAAGCTACTAGAGACTCCCCGTCTACAATTATTAATTGTAGATTTTCTCTTCTATTAGTATTACTGCACCGGAAGTTCATAGTGAAGAAATCTAATGAGTGGGACTTAGACCATTTTTAATTTTCCATCGTCTGCCAAAGGTGCAATGAAATTGCCTTGGGATATGTGCACAGACCTTCCCATGAGACGTAAAACTAAAAAGATTTCTTCTCTTTCTCAGGGAGATTTTATTTTACTTCAGACATGAATAGCAACACCAGGGATTTTCCTTTTTCCTCTGTAAAAGCTAACTTTCTTCATATGATTGCATGATGATTAACTTCAGCAATAAAAGAGCATTAATCCCAGAACATGAATAGCACACTTTGATGTTGCTCATGGCCAAAATGCATCACCCATTCATTTAAATATCACAGAAAAAGCATCTACTTTTAGGAACATTTGGAAATATTTTTCTGTGTTATTACAACAGGTATAGTAAAAGTATTTAATGAAATTTAATCTTATTTTAATTTACTTTACTTTATGCAAATAACTCCAGGCCTTTTTGTTTCATAATCCCAGCCAAGTATTTATTTCTGAAAGAAATTCCAGAAAAGTGTCCCAGTCCTCACACTGGGAGAGGGAGCTATTCTTCACAAGCTATAAATTGCCTCAATGTAATGCAATTTTGCACCAGCTGAGGAATGGGTATAAAATAAATCTGGGTTTGTCTGACAGTTGAACTCAACTTTTCCATTAGCATTAAGGGAATGACTAAATTTTTTACAATGACGTTACATCTGTACTGAAATACATGAATGAATACAGGAATGAGATTAAATGAAATTCCACCCTTTTCTCTGTATTTAAGTGACAGGAGAATAAAAATGATGGCCATAATCATGGTTGTTACATCCCTGTCAGTTAGACCTGTGAGGGTTTGATGACTGAGATACCAGCTGAATCTTAGTTCATGCAGCAGTGGCGTATGGGTTACGAAGCTTACAAGGCCCGAAGATTTCAGGTTTGTAGTTGGTGGCTCATCCTGGAACATAATATTATGTACAAGAAGTAAATGTGTGCAGCCAAACCACAATGCACAATTTATCTCAGAGAATATAATAGAGATAAGTTGTACCAAAATAAGGCTGCATAAAGTTTTGAATGCCCCACAGCAGAGAGCTACAGCCATACTCCAGTGTCAACTATTGTGAGAACAACAATAAGGCTAGAATAGGGAATATTATTAGATTTAGGTCATAACTAAAGTAGTACTGAAATAAGCCTTCTCTACTCTATAAATCATCTTATACACTAGACATTTTATACAAATGTAGACATCTTCAAAACTGTATTTGTTCAGAACTCATATCAGCATTAGAAGCAGTTCTTAGCTCTGTACCCTGAAATATTTTGAATAGAATGTTCTAACATAATAATTTTTTAAGATCCCAAACTAAGCACAAACATTGTGACATTTTTAAAATATATATAATATATATATAAATAAAAACATTATAAGGATCTATTGCTGCCTTATTGGCATCAGCTGAAATCAGCTGGAGTTAAACTGTTCGTAAATGATAAAACCAGGGTCAAGAATCCTGCCTCCAGGTCTGCTGCTCTAATAGAGCTGTGAGAGTGTATTATAACTGACTAATTTACAGAAAAAGGCATCAGGCTTGACTCATTTTCACTGTGTACTGTTATTATGTGTGCCAGGAAATTACAGCTTCCATGAACTAGAAATATTGCTTGTATTATGCATGAAAGAAGGGATGCAGGAAAAGGATTGTTTAGGTAAGCTGTAAGATGACATGATCATAGTCTTTGTTGAAACTCTTGGACATCGATTCGCTCATATACTAATTAGTTGTTTTGAAATTCTCAGAAATTTCTGTGGTTACCAGGACAGGTCAAACTTTTGCGCATTATCTTTTAGACAGAATTTGCACAATAAGCCCACAGGGAGGTCAATGACTGGCCTACCACAGGCTATTGTGCAAGATATCCATTTAAATGACTGGAGCTAAGAATGTGATCCATCGCCTTAATTCACTGTCCCCAGACACAGTGAAGTTTATGGGCTTCAGTGAGCACTCTGCAATTTACCTACCAGCCATTATAGATACTCATATCTTCAGCAGCTACCTGCTGGGACACTCAAAGGCATCCAGTATCTTCCAATGACTGTGTCCTACAGTGCAGGTCCTGCTTTTTGGAGGTGTAATGCGACATGACAAGGTGTGATACCCTCAAGGTCAACCGCTTTGCATTTACAGCCAAGTTTTCCAAAGAAGATACAGGCACCTTGAAACACAAATCCAGTTTATGAATTCAGCTGCTGCAAAATTCCACTGAGATTTGAATTACAAAATGTGATTTATAGAATGTTCTGGATAGCAAAATAGATCATGGAGAAAGGTATTATAATGAGCCACCCTCCATCTCTCCCAGTCTCTGTTAGAAAGTAACACAATAGTCTTGGGGTTAGAAGGACAGCAGACCAGAAGCAAACTGGTTGTGCTGTAACTCTGTTATGGGACATTAATCTGTGGAGGGCTGGATACGAGTACATTTGAAATTTATGCTGTTGAATGAAACTAGAAAAAGTTTTGGGAGAAGGAACTTGAAGTCTTGTATTGTAATTGTCATAAGCTCATTTGTTCTGAGCCTGAAGTAATGTTTAATATTTCAAGAAGCATTTTGACAAAATAAATTAGAGCACCATACTGTTATCACTGCTAACATCAGCTGATGCCAGAAAGTAATATGATCTTAAGCAGCATTTGTTGAAGACTTCTGAAATATTCTTAGGTCTATTGAAAACTGACTGGTGCATTCACAATATGCTATTAAAGTGCTTATTAAAAGGCTAGATATGTCTAAAAGAATAAAGATTTGGCATTGTCACAAAATCTGTGGCTGATATCACAGCCATATAAAATCAGTCCTACTCTATGTCCAGGTGACAGAAATTATAAGAGACAGACTGCAGGGGGAAATAATGGTGGATTGCCAACATTAGCAATAACACATAAAGGTTAATGCCTCTAAGACATTGCTCTTTTCCCAAAGTTTGCTTAATAGTCAAGTCTCCCTCCAGATTAATAAAGAAGAAGTGATTATGAGAAGTGTCTGGAAACATGATGAAATAAAAAGTAAATGGACTACTGAAACTAATCAGGACTCATTAACACACATCCCAACACGCCCAAAATAACAAAGAAAAGTTGTGACACAGGGAGGAACATGCAGACAAAAATGCACTTTGTTTCTCTCAGTGGCAAGAGGATCAGTCATTTCTGAAGACCATTTAATACAATAGAATATTATCACTAACTTTGCATGAATATGATAAGGCCCTACGTTATCTTTGCTAGAAATCATCAAATAAAAGTTACTTAATACAACAAAAAACTTCGTGCTGATAGCTGTCCCCTGTAGAAGATGGAAGTTCTTCTGAACTTCTGGAACATTAACTGTTCTTTCAAAATTAGGGTCACAGAGAAAAGCACAAAGATCAGTGTTACAGTGCTTAGTTTGAAAAATCGAGAGGTGCATTTAGACTCTCAAGGGACACAGACAATCTGCAGATGAGCATAGGCAATCAACTTTTCCATCTTCAAAGGCTCAAAATAAAATTAATTTTGAAAATCTTTGGGGCACTGTAGCCCTACACTAGACATTTGAGAAGCAGCTTTTTCTTTGGTGTAGGTAAAATGATTCATGTAAAACCTCGCAAACAATCCGTACAAATGTTAATAGGTTGCAGGAGTATCCCAAGCCAGCCACAGAGGGTTATTGGTAGGTGAAATTCTTGATCTCCTCTGAGCAAAACTATGAGTACTATGCTAATGTTATTACTGTTCTCGACTACGTTGGTGATTCATCTACCATTAAATAAATGGCTAAAATCCTTTACTGCTTTCCAGATGAACCAGTTCCAAGATTGTCTAAAAAAAAAAAAGCAACCTCCCAGAATCTCATCGATGTTTCCAGAGAGTCTCAGATCCGCTCTCAGATCCAGGACAGAGTTAGAAAGAAGGCGCAGCTGTAACATGAGCTAGCAATAACCTGCCTGTGCTTTGTTGCATGCTCATTTGTTAAACTCCCCTGCTAGTAGACACTGCTCTATGGGGCAGGTTGACAGATCCTTGTCACCTTCTTACACAGCTGAGGTGCTGTGCCAATAAAGCATTTAGTGCTCAGGTACAAAAGTTTAAAGCTCTGTCATGTTATAGTGCTTTGTGTTGTGTGGGAAGAAAAGAAATGGAATTATACAGAAACGAAGAAATGTACCTTTTCGTCCTCCTGTGCATTCATATACATGATATAAACTAGTTTTATTTATACCTACCCTCAAGTGTTTTAGCACTTAAATATAAATCCTTCTAAGAGAATTAGGGAATTCTAATAGACATGATGTTCAGATATATTTTTGAAAAACGACAATGCAGTAGCCATTTGAGCTTATTTGTGTAAAATGTTATGACGTTGAAACCATCTGCTTAGAAGTAAATCAGAGGGGAAATACATCTGCGTGACTTTAAATCTACAGAATGGGGCTCCAAGAATTCAGGATCCATCAATCAGTAGCTTGCACTGCTACCTAAAATGTCTTTAACATACAAAGACTTAGATAATTTTTTTGGCACTAAGCCTGTCTTCAACACAATGTATCATCTACAAACATGCAAATTACTTGGCTTCCAGTGTGTCTCCTATAGAAGGTTCACTCTAATTAAATTTAAAGGCAGACTGGGGTTTTTTAATTAGGATGAATTATAAAAATGTTGCTGTTTATGGTAGTGTTCTTTATGCTTTACAGTGTAAAAATGCATTGTAATTTCTAAAATTACTTCAAACACTGGTATCAAATTTTATTTATGCACCTGCACTGCATTAAAACCATAAATGGTTGGTACTGTCACCAGAATGACAAAGCTATAAAACTAGTTAAATTAGAATATAGTAGAGTGTGAGAGTGTGTATACGTGTATGCATGTGTGTACGAGAGAGAGAGAGAGAGATACCAGGCAAAAGAGGGTAGCTGTATGTTAAAATTATTTTCTAAATTATTTTCTTACGCAAATGGACTATGCCATATTACATTTATTAAAATGTATTTATGGAACATTAAACATAATACTCATTTCTGATAATTAAAATAAATGAAAAAATTGCCCAGGCTATTTATCAAGAACATTTCTCGTGCCTGTATGGACTGTGGAATGAATTCTGATCTCTTTCACGCTGGTCAAATTCTATCAAAGCCAGGGAATCATTTGGTATTTGAACCTGGGTTAAATTTTTAGTAAACATTTAGTAGGGTCTTGTATCACTTTCTATTAGTTTCTTATACCTAACCATTGCAGTTCACAGCGTTCCTCTTTGTTATTTTGTACTATAAAAAGGTGCACCCATTTCAAGTTAAATAGGGCATGGTATATTCAAAGCAGATTATCACAGAATCACATTCTGATAGTGACCAATGGAGAAAAAAAGGGAAAGGGAGTAGACTTCATGGAAAGCAAAGCAAACTAAAAACCCCATACTTTGGTAAAATCTATCAATGGGAAGGTCTGTTGGGGTCTTCCATACCACTTAGACTCTATAACAGAGCTTGAGGGAAAATTATTCTGTAGCCATTCCTTTTGCTGTCAAGGGAAATAATGTGAATTGATGGTCAGAAGTCACAGAATTGCCAGACAGTTTGCTGAAGTGTCTGTAACACATTCCTCCAGAGGTATGCAGTAGTTTTGCCATGAAAACTGCAGAGGAATCACCTAGTCTGGATGTGCTGCATTACCCACTCTTTCATTTATATCCTGCCTCTTTTGTTCTTATCTGTTTGTATTGGTTTGGCATGGCGTGGTTTTAGGTAGCAGGGGGCCACAAAGATGGCTCCTGTGAGGAAGCTGCTGGAAGCCTCCCACCATGTCCAGCAGAGTCAATCTCTGATGGCTCTGAAGATGGACATGCTGCTGGCCAAAACTGGGCCAATGAGAGAGGTTGGTAATGCCTCTGTGATGACATATTTAAGAAGAAAATTAAAACAAAGTCACAAGATTTTGGATTCCAGTCAGAGAAGAGGAGGAGGTGAGAACGCGTGAGGGAAAACAAGATTGTGACACCAAGGTCAGTGAAGAAGGAGGGGCAGGAGGTGCTCCAGCCACCGGAGCCGAGATGCCTCTGCAGGCTGTGGTGAAGACCATGGGGCAGCAGCTGTCCTCCTGCAGCCCATGGGTCCATGGGGGATGCAGAGATCCACCCGCAGCCCATCGGGGAGGTGCTCATGCTGGAGTGGGTGGGTGCCTGGAGGAGGCTGTGATCCAGTGGGAGACCCGGTGGAGACAGAGGGCCCTTGCTTCCAGTCTGGAGCAGCCTGTCCTTGGAGGGCTGCACACCATGGAAGAGAGACCCATGGCACAGCAGTTTTGGGAGGGCTGTGGGCCCGTGGGGGGGGTTCACGCTGCAGCAGGTGCCGTGTGGCTGCTGCTCCTGAGAGCGGACCCACGCCGGGGAAGTTCACGGAGAACTGTCTCCTGTGGGAGGGACTCCACGGCCTCACAGGGGAAGACTCCTCTCCTGGAGCAGCAGAAGGAAATCTTGGTGATGGACTGACCAAAGCCCCATCCCTGTCTCCTGCGCTGTCAGTGGGAAGGAGGGAGGGGCTGGGGGTGGAAGGGCTTATTTTACTTCTCATTATCCTCCTACGATTCTGTTAGTAATAAATTCACTTCAAAACTTAAGTTGAGCCTGTTTCACCCTTGAAGTGTTTCTCCCAGACCTTATCTCACTCATGATGCCTTCCATAACTTTTTTTCCTTTTCCTTCCTCTGCCCAGCTGAGTCAGGGGAGCAGCTCTCGCGGGCGCCTGGCGTTGGGCCAGTGTCAGACCATGACACTGTTAGTCTCAATCTCAGAAAGCACACATGCTGCAAAATTATCACTGCACAACCCAGTAAAGTGATTCAATCATAACTTTTCCTGTAGCTTCTTCATTTACTCTTTCTTATTTGAGTATTTTGTGTCTTGCTGTATTTTCGCATTGCTTCCATACTTCCCTTAACACCTCTTATAGGACTATGAAACAAATTCTGATTCCTCAGAGAGTGCACAGTTCTATCTTTGTAGTCTTTATATCAGAATTTACAGAAAAAGATTTCCTGTACCCGAATTGCTAACAGTGAAAGTGTCATCTTGCTTTCCAGTCTAGGCAAATTGAGTACAAGTTGACTGTATGCTCCAACTGACTGTTTGTTGTTGTTTATTGTCCGGTCATGAAGATGTGGAAGCTGGACACTGGGTAGAGAACCAGCCAGGTGTTCCAGCAGTGCTGCTGGTGAGGTGTCATGCAATGGAGTCTGTATGCACTGGGATGCTGTCTGGTCATCCCTGTGTCAAATGGACCCACTGCCACCCATGAGTCTTCTCAAGGCAGGTCCACATCCATGGTGTTCATGCTTTTGCTTGTCCAGTAAAAACCACTGGCACCATGATGTGACTTGGTGGATTGGCATCCATGGGCTCTGTGTTGTTCTTTGGTGGGCCATCACACCTGGGATTCACACGATGGCTCAGCAGATGGATATGTGAGGGCCTGTCATGGAGGTACACAAAAAAAAGCAAGTGGATTGGGTGGCCCAAAGCCCAAACCTCAACTTTTGATTTTTTAGTTTGTTTATCCCTTTCTCAAGGCTTGTCTTGTATGCAATTTATTTCTGTTGATACATCTTCTTCTCAGAACCTCAGAAATGTTTCTGCTAATATAACATTGTTAGATTACCTAAGTCATTGTAGACTTCTTTAAGTCCAGGATTTAGTATAATGGAGACATTTGTTAGAGCAGAACAAACTGACTCTGCTTTGGCTCAGATTCTGTTTGCTTTTGTTCCTCAGAAATTCTTCTGAGCCTATTTATGGTCACCTCTATTCCCCATTCCTTGTGACTTGTCTTTGTCACATTTCTCTATCTCACAGAACGGTGAGTATTTAATTATTACATGTAGTTGCCAGGTGGAAAATTGTTAATGACAGTTCCTCTTTTGAAATGATTTTTTGTGCAGGAGCACAAAATGTTTATGTTCCATGAAAAAATAAATTAATTGAAAGGCAAAAGTAAGTACTGCCTTCCTGCATGCTTTAAAACATTGGCTGAATCTTTATTTCGGTACATATAGTGTCTAGGATCTATTGGTTAAACCAGAGATAACATAGGGAACTTCAGGAAGTGTTGCTCAGAAATATTTCTTATTACCATCAACAGAGTGAATAAAGGCATCTTTGAAAACCCAGCTGATGATAATTTTTGTTCTTCGGCTTTTCAGCAACAGACATGAAACCTTATTTCAGATTTTTACCATTTAAAATACACTTATTTTTCTCTTTCAGTTTTTTCCCCCAACTTCTAAGAATCTTTTCCTGTATAAAAAGAAACCAAAACTTTCATTTTCAGTCAACACATATATTACTTTTAGAACTACAAAGTTAAAATAATATTCACTGAGGAAAGAACCCCTGCTCATTAGGAACCATAAAAGGATTTTGCTGAATTGTGAGCTTCCATCATTCTGTCACTTTGAAATTGCTGAAGGTTCACAGCTGGACTTACAACAACCCAAAGTGAATTGCTAAGTGAAAGGAGAAGGCAGGTGACAATTACACAAAAAGTCACTACAAGTAATTGGTAAGGAAAAAATTGCCAGCTATAAAGCAATACTTATATTTAAAAAAAAGAAAAAAAGGAAAGATAAAAAAAGAAAGAAGGCAACAACTCTTCCCTCCCAGACTTTCCTTAATCCTTTACTAAGTGATTATCTCCTAGTATTGGGAGAAACAAGAGATATTCCTAAATCAGCTTCTAAATAAAAATAACCCACTACATCAAGGAAGCTGAAGAGTGTATCTGGAAGAATTGCCTTTACTTATACATATTACTGAGGCTGAATTGTTTATGTAAAGGCATGGTAAGTAAGCATAAGTGATGTCAGCCTGCACATCTTGTACTTTAAAGTCTGTATTCAATAAATATATGGTACAACATTGTAAGAAATCTTACATTAATTGAGAGTGGTTATTTAGACACACTTGAAAATTTATAACCCCCACAATTACAAGCAAAGAGGTATCCTATCTTAAATATGTTGTCAGTTGTTAACAGCATTATTGAGGTTGGTTAAGACAATATTCATTATAAATATTAATGACCTTTCAGACTATATTTCCATATAACAACTACAAGTTTTATTTTGTCTGTGTGACCAGGATATTAATCTGAAATAGGGTATATTAATATTCCATTCAGTTTTGTTGCTATGTAATGTTCTCCCAGTGTGCTTTCAGAGCTGAAACAAATAATTTCTATGTTGAGATGACACTGTATTATTACTGATGACTTGAGCATTAATCCAGGGGAGTTCCATCACTTTCTAGATGACATGTTGGTAAAGTAAAAACACACAATCTCCCATTAATTTGCCCTATTCTCATGTTAGGTTGTGATCCTCATCTTTGTATTCATTTGCCAAGATCAGAGGACATGAGCACCAAGGCATGGCTCACATGAAGATTAGGCAGCAAAAATTACAGTTTGGAAAACCTCAGATCAACCTTTGCATGATGCTTAATTTTACATTCCATAAACATCTTTGTTTCCCATTTTAAAGGCTCTCAGGTATCTAGAGTTTTGTATCTCTGTCTCCCTGGTTATATCCTATGGTTGGCATGGCTGAGGAAATGGTGCTTAGCTAAGGACTAATGAAATCCAGAAGTTGAAAGTCTTTAGACGTCACTTGAGGGGCTGGATCCTCTATGGACTTTTGGAGCAAGTTTAACATACAGCTGGTGTTTCCTGATCACACCCTCTATACAGCTCTTCTTGATCTTTCCACACTGTGCAGATCTATGTAGTTATCTTATACTCTGTACAAAAACCACACTTTTTCCTTTTTCTCTCTCTGATTTTTCTTAGCTTCTCTGTTTCTATATGTGTCTTCTGAAAATGCAGATATATGAGGAATTTCTGAATATTTTTCTCATTATTTCATTGTATTTTATGCTTGGAATATAAAAATTAAATTGTTATGCAAAGAAAATACAAGTATTCAAAATATTTGGATCAATTTAATGAATTCAAATTCCAAGTAACAGATTAGATGTAGAGATCCTACAAGTTTCTTGTCCTAACTTAATCCTTATATTTATGGGTCTTTTTAACATCAGAAGTTACTGTTAACAGGAAAAAAGCTAATATCTCTTTTTCCTTGTGAATAAGGGAAGATTTAAGAATACACTGTATTAAAAAATGCCCTAAGGTATATCACCATGTCCCACAGCCATAGGGAGGAGGAGGAGAGAAGATCCAGCAGGCAGGAATTGTGCAGCAAGATTGATTTATTTAATTATTTTACAAACTCTTTTATAGACTTTTTTCTTCATAGTCTAATTGGACAAAGGATCAGCCACCCCTTGGGATGATTGGCTAAAACCCTAAAACATCCATTGTCAAAATATTTTCTACTGTACCATAAACAAGACTTTTCAAGGTTGCAGGTGTTTAATTGTTTACATAACTCTGCTACCTCTTCTGTGAGAGAGAAAATCTCTCTCACAGAAATTAGAAATTATCAAGAAAATCCTTGCTAGCAGTATTTTTGTATCCACAACACTGCTTATTTATTAAAGTGTCTACAAAAAGAAAGCCAGATAAGAAATGAACAATATCTAATTTATTAAATTGGATTTTTAGTACTTCCTGTAAATAGTTCTATTCTTAGTCTTACTATATGTGCAAGCATGCTGGTGTGGGATATGGAAGAATTTATGACCTTATTCCTTTAAATACCACAGACTAATGTGGATATTTTCAACAGCTAGCCTCTTCTGCTATGTGTGTTTAACAAAGGCCACTGGCTTAACAAGGCAAAATTCCAGCACACACCTGCCTGTAAAACTGATCTGGTCCCCACTGTGGACTCATCAATTCTCCAGCCTCTCAATACAAAACCACCTTAGTGAAGTAAAGGCATCTTTTCAGTCCTTCAGGCTTAACATCCTTAGGTTTAACAATGACTTGTAAGTTAGGTAGTTTAATATTATTATACATAACTGCATTTAATAAGTGGAGATAACTTGTATATTTAATGTATATATGCATACATATATTCTTGTCCTCCATCTTTTAGACGTTCCTTTTCCTCAGCTGTTATTTAGTAATGGGATGGGGCAACAGTAATTTATCATTATGGTTATGGAATGCTGAGCATAAGAAGTCTGAATTCTGGTTGTCTAGGTGCCACATGGCCTATTAGTAATGATTGTTATTGATATTATTTTAAATTTCAGAATAAGTAGGATGTTAAATAAAGACATTAATTTTTCACTTTCTAGTCAGGAAAGACAAAGAAAATGGAAGAATGGAACCTTATTGCTTCATGTCAAACCAATAGACTATAACTACTGTTTAAAACATATGTATAACCAAACATAGAAACAGTCTAAACTACTCACATGCAGAGAGACACTTGTCTTGAGGTAAAAGAAGAAAATAGCTCCAGAACCCTATGCTCCGGTAAGCATATGGCTTTTGATTTTTTTCAACTTTTGCATATCTATATCTACTCATTTATATATATATATATGCACACACATATGAAAACAACAGTCAATTGGAGCATACGGTCAACTTGTATTCAGTTTGCCTAGACTGGAAACCAAGATGACATGCTGACTCTTAGCAATTTAGGTACAGGAAATCTCTTTTTGTTAAATTCTGTTATAAAGACAATAAAGGAAGAACTGTACACTCTTTTTGTTTCGGTTTGGTTTTGAGTTTGGGGGTTTTTTTGTTTGTTTTCTTTGGTTTTGTTTGGTTTTGGTTTGTTTGTTTGTTTGTGGTTTTATGTTTTTTTTTTTTTTTGCCTATTTGTTACTATGAGTGAATAACAAAAAAAGTGTATCAAAATGCATTATTGGCATTCTCTCCCTCTTTTATATCTGACCTTCTCAGAGCCCGATAGGATCCAGATGTCTAAAATGCATGGGCTTCATCCCATCAGATAACCTGGATCTAGTTGCAATGCTTACTTGAATTCCTTGTAGCGTTCATGGGTTAGTGAGTGCCTGCTGTTCATTTACATCACATTTATTCATTTATGTTTTCTACAAGTTGTCAATATTGAGGAAAGAGAGCTTGTTTTAGGAAGCTATCAATTAAAATAGCATCTTGCTCACAAAAATTCATGACAAAGTGTTAATTAGAAAAAAATGATATATAGAACAAATATGTCATTAATTGTGCAGTTTGGACCCACTACAATACTGTTCTTTCAATGTATAGGAAACAAAATCTAAATTAGCTCCTGGCGGTACAAGATGATATCCAGAGAAGCACTGGTTTCACAGTAATTCATTACACGTGTGAACAGAAGTGTGCCTACACCTACTGTGTTGGAGGATAACCATGAGTCACGTTTATAACCTTATAAGATTATTCTGCAGATCAGCTAAAGCCATGGGAATTGCCTGATATAGTTTCTGTACTGTTCTGCTAAATCCCTTTGGCTTCCCCATTTCTATTGACATCTGGGATCTGGCTAGCTTTTGACACTCCAGTGGGTCAGCCAGGAAGGGGATGAGGGGACTTGCTTCGTAACTTCCAGTCTTTCCAGTTTCTTGCTCCAGGGGTGTTCTTGCACTTATTCTAACCAAACTGAGACAAATAATTTGGGGCAAAAGAATTTGTGATGTAACTTACTAGCTAAAGGGGACTTGAAAATGTGTATTTTACAGAACAACTGTTATTTCATCTGCTCTGACTACATATTGGTTTGGTTTTTAAATGTGTCCCCATGTGCTCTTGTGCAGTCTTGCTATGCACTCATTAGTATCTCTCTCCAATAGCCTCTTAATGCAATGAGGAACTTAACATTTGAAATAAATACAGGTGTCTCAAAGGTAATAACACTGCTACACACTTCAAGCATGATTGTCTGCTGTCTGCAAGGGAAGAGACACAAATGAGAGTCTCTGTTGAGGGAAAGGAATGCAGAACTCATCTGTGGCATGCTCTGTCAAAAGCTGCTCAGCCAGTCCTGACTAGTACCAGCATAGTAATTGCATGGTGTCTCTTTCTGAGCTACGACACAGTAGGGGTTATTATGGGGAAAAGGATATTCAGAAAAAGGACCCAGACTGTAGGAAATCAAGTTTCATTCTCACCTAACAGAGCAACTCATTTTTTTATTTGTTTGGGGTCTTTTGTTTTGGTTGGGTTTGGGGTTTTTTTTTGGTTTTTTTTTTGGTTGGTTTTTATTTTCCCTTTGGTCCTCTATCCTTTATCTTCTCTAGAACTATATCAGCCTGCTAAACTCTATTCTGATGCTTAGATTACTGTAAATTATGGGAATGGACTGCATGGGACACATTTGAAATACATCCTTGCCAAGCTGCCTGAGGTATATAGAGTGATCAGTCTGATATTCTTTGAAAGAATATTCTTGAGTGATTAAAATTTTCCTAGTATTTGATCAGACCACCACTAATCCCATCCTGTTTCTAGTCTCACTCCTTTCCATGACTGTGTTGTCACATGCAGAAAACATAACAGCAGCAGCAGCAGAGAAAAAATTATTTTAGGCTGCTGAGCTCCCCTTCGTGAATGTGTCCTGGAAGTGTCAGTCTGTTTAGTTTATGGTGTGCTGAGATAAAGTCACAGTATACTGAAAGAACAATGGGGCACGACAGCACTGCACTGATTTCTGACTCATCTAAAAGTTGATGTCATTATTCAGTGTTGGCCTGATTATTTAAAGAACATAAATTCATCACCGTATGAATCAGTCTAAGTAGGTTGATCATGAAAGATCTGTGGGCTTTTTGTGATTAAGTTTGGTTTTGTAAGTTTTGGTTGGTTTTTTTTGTTTGTTTGGTTGGTTTTTGTTTTGTTTTGTTTGTTTGTTGGTTTGGTTTTTGATGGGCATTTTCTTCTTTTTTTTCCCCAGAATAGCTATGATGATCCATCTCTAAGAGTTTAGACTTTCCTAAAATATATTTTTTTAGACATGGGGAAACATATTCACCCATAAGACCCCATCAGTGTTAGTCTTTGTCTTGAGATCAGACAATTATGGATCTAAGACAGATGTACAGGTAATATAAAGTAGCTTCAGACAGCCCAAAACATGAATGGATGATGAATGCATATTTTTAAAATAGCTCATTGCTGGTGTGCTGTGATTCTCTCAGAACTTCAATGGTAGCTATCAAACAGCTCCAATAACTCATCCATGGCTGATGAACAGGCTGTAGCCTGTAGCTATTTTTATGTATTATTTTCCTTGCTTTCTTTATGAATGTATATTCACTTTCTTAATGTATTCTAGAAGATTATTTATCAGAGAAGAACATTCATAGAGTCTGGAAAGTTTGTGTGAATGCTGAATACTTGCAAAAAATACATTTTCAATTCCAATGAAGTTTTTTGTCAGATATATGAATAGGCATAAACATAAGCATATGTTTGGACCATGGTTGAATAACAGTTTTGATCCAGTAATTCTATTAAGATCCTGTAAGTGCAGCTTAACTCAGGACTATCCACTACAATCTAAACTATGCTCCTAGGAATTGTAGGCAGCTGTAGCCATGCCTTCTTCAAACACTTAAAATCAGATAAACAATTAAAATGTTAAGAAAAGAGTTATTAAAAATATGCAGCTTATTTATTTGCTTTTTTTACACAATCACAGTGTCTAACACGTGCTTTTCAGTGAACACATCATAATTTCAGTAACCACCATCACAATCTTAAGACAAAATCATAATACTTTACAGAATTGCCATTAAAAAAAGTACGACAATTACAGTTTTATTAAAATATGGCTGAGATTTGCACTTGCTATAGCCCTTCTAAACAAGAGAGCTATGTCTTTAGGAGGCTGAATTTATTTCCTGAAAAACAGTCCTAAGAAACGGGTAATGAAGCTCCAAGGTGCTATAATTTACAATTCTTCAAGTGCAGAGTATTTTCCAAATGTAACCATTTCCTAGGATGTTTTGTTGCTTGCATAGTAATTAAGATGGGAAAAGAGATATGGGATAAACCAAAAAATATTCCAACAGGATAAAGCAGTGTGTTTTTTCTACAGCAAAAATAGTTTCAAGATATTTTATAACAATAAAAAAACAAACAACAAACCACCCAAAGTCGTTGTTTGCTTTCTTGTACTTTTTTAGCTGAAGAGAAGTTGAGGGAGTAATTTTTTTTTTTTTTTTTGGTCTCTGTCTCCACAGCAGTCAAAGCAGCTGTGCTGTCCTGATCAGCATCACAGAGAAAAAGCCTCTAAATGCTGAAATTTGTGACCTTCTCAGCAGAATACTGTTAAGAAGCTCCTTGTTGCTTCAGGTTATTTCCAGCTCATTTCTCCTTGGATATGAGCTTTTCATGGCATTTAATAGACTCAGTTCTAAGTACAGAAGTCAGGTTACAGTTCAGCACGACATGGTCACTCTCTTGAAGGGATAATTGCTGAAGAAGAATGGTAATCCCTATAGCACAGATGATGAAATGGAACTTCACCCTTTCCTAATGTAGTTGTTCTTGTCATAGAATTCAGTGCCTTGCACTTGGTTTATGCTCTCCCTGACTGGAGGTCTTTTCATGCTATAAAATCCACACTGCTAAAACTATTGTTCATTGATGCATTGAAGAAAAAGTCAAGTGTAAACACCACAGAACATTGTTTCCAGCTCAGTGACTCAGCATTGGTTAACTGTATATAACTTGACAAGTCATGTTTTCAATTCTCAACCTAAATACTTCTACAGAAAATAGTTTTACACAAAACACTCAGATTGTTTTTCTCTGACTCAAATGTGCAATTTCAATCCTCAGCAAAATTAAATGTGCATATAGAAGTTCCAATAACTGTCAGAATGTCCTGAGGCTTTGAACATCAGGTTCCTGATTGAAAGTACTTTCAAAAATATAACTTTTGTATGTAGTTAATTTTAAAGAGATTCTAAAAATAACAAATATAATTAGGAAATTATGCTCTGTTGAAAGATAAAACCCTCCATGGGATGTTCTGGGGACCTGTTTCACTAAACAGCACTGGATGTAGCAATTGAGCGGCCCATGTAGATGTAGGTGCAATACTTCAGTTATGGCTTAGAAAGGATTCAGAGATAGGAAGGAGGAATAACATTCCTGAAGAGAGGGAGGATAAGAATATTTCTACAAACTGCTCAGATGATAATTCAGTTCAATTCCAAATGCATTTTAGAGAATTCATTGAGGTCTGATGTGAGCAGCATGAATAAAGTATTAATTAGTCTATGGCAATTTTATTTTCAATTTTATAATATTTATGTATTTCAAAACCTAATGCAATATACAATTTGACTAACAAAATACTTTCTGTGTTAACCTCAATGCATTTAGTTATTTCCAGGGATGTCATTTATGTAGAGATGACATTTTGCAGGACTACAGCTTGCTAGATGCATGTCAAATTTCTAGACAAAAAAAAAAAAAATCAATACTAATGTTGATTTGCCAAAATATCCTGAAAAGCTGTGCAACATTCTCTGATTTATCTTTTAATGTTGCAACAATAAACAAAATATTTCAATGAATAAGTAATGGCCTTAATGTACAAAATGGTAGAATTTCCCATATATCAGTAAATTGTTTCCTTGTAATTAAATTAATTGCTTCCCCAAGCACTAAAATTACTTTAAAACAGATTATTGTAGAACACATAAAATAATTAATCACATTCCCTGTCCCTTTACCCGTTTGCACTTTTTTCCCTTGATGTTACTAAGAACTTGTTTAGAGAAAAAACACAGGAGCAGATAGTTAATGTGGAATTAAGTAGTTTTGAAACAACACTGAGAATTTTTGTCTGGCATGGAATGCTCACTAAACATTGCTAAAACAAACCTGGACTGTCTTTGAAACAGGCACAACCTGAGGTTTATAAGAAATTCATAACGTTTCCAGAAGGTGAGAAAATATCCAGTTATTAAATCATTCACACTTTTTGTTTGTTTTTTCTATTTTTGTTCATAGCTAGGAATGAACCTTGCAGCAAGCAATCTATCAAGTACATCTGAAAAATGATGGACAAGCTTTCAGCATTTAGGCAGCTTTTCTTTAGAATCTAAACTGTGCATACTATGCTTTTGCATAACTTTCACAAGGACACTAAAGATAGAAGTGATAACTTAAAATCTTAATTGAAATTTGAAAATTAGTGCTGCAGATCATTAGCTAACTGGTATACGTTTTGTTGGTGCAATGAAGCTATTTAAGCTAAATTTAAAAAGCCCCCACCATTTATATGTCAATGATTTCTTATTGCTTTCTCCTGATCACTGCTACAGTATATAAATTTAGTCCTTCTGTTAAATAGTTCATGCCAGAAAAGAACTCATATCTGGAACACTTTGTGCTGACTCATGACCTGTGCTAATGTTGTTAAAATCAGTAATTAAACTGGTCTCTAAGGAAAACACTCAGTTTATAAGACTTACATTCCAGATATTGTTTGATTCAACATATCTTTTACATTTTTATTTTCCATGGAAGTATAAGTGGGAAGAAAAAAATTTGGGTACTTTTCAGTTAATAACTGTTATTGAGACTCAGTGACAGAGACACATGGAACTATATTGAGGGTGGGAAACTGTTTATGAGAATCACATATTGCGGAACCTATTCCTGTGCACAGGTCATGTCTGACTGTCTGGGTAGCATGAAAAAAAGTAGTTGTCAACCAGTCCTACTGTCTAAAGGGAGACTGCTGGACTTCTAGGTTGCATCTTCAAAGGTAGTTGGTGTTGAGCTCAGCGATATTACACTGATAGTAGAATATTTGTGTTGATTTCCTGGGTTTCTTTTCTTTGACATGTCTTCATTGCTCCCAAATTTCAGGTAATACTGAATTTAAACTTAAGGCTTTGCTTTTGCAGCTGAAGCAAATGGGAGCTTTGCTTTTGAATTACATGGGTAGACTCAGATACTGCTCTCTTGTAGATAAGAGATGTGTCACAAGCACCAAATGCTGAGTCATTCAAAATCATCATATAACTTGGAATCTTTCATGCTTATAGTTCTGTCCTGGAATATTGGGAGAGATGAGGTAGAGGAGCCTTCTAAGGAAAATCACAATCTGCAAGGTGAAATTCCTGCACATAAACACACACAGCAGTCAAACCAGTCATTTGCAATCATCTACTGTTCTTTAGTCTGAATTCTGACCTGAAGACTAATACATAGGGGAGAAGTCAGACAATCACCACTTCTTTCTCAACAATCTAATCTCAGGAAAGATAAAAAAAAGAACAGCTGTGAATAAAACGACAGATAATTTGCTTCTCTTTTTCAAAACAGCATTTTAATCTTCTTCAAACATTGGCCCATCTGTTGAAATACCATCAATATCATCAACATCCTGATTCTGCTGAAAAACTTTCAGGGTACTGATTTGGTACTTTGGGATAAACTAGATTAAAAAATGTCTTTGAATACGACAAGCTTTAATATAATCTAAATAGGAAATCCTCTTGCCCGGCTGACTTCTCAGATGAAGCAAAGCATGAGAAAGACGAATCTTTAAGAAATGCCAAAATCTGCTTTACTGAGTCAGACTCCATGCGAAATCCCAATAAATTTTCTGAAGTGTTTGTCTTAAAAAGGGACATTTTGTAAGGCACAGATAGTTAATGTGGTAGAAGATTGTTGAAAAGTGAATCTTTGTAAGTTTACTCAAAGCTTCTCCTAAGGAAATTGCCAAAAGCTTATGGAATAGGTATATTAGAATTTTAAGCAAAATCCAGTTTAATATGCTCACAATAATTCTGTTACTGTTCCTGACTTGGGAAAGGTTAATGAAATATTTCCCCTTAAGTAACTCTAGCTCTCTGTGTGGGATATAAATTTTCAGTTGCATTCAGCTGCTAGTTCTAACTTTGGCCCATCAGCCTTGCAATTGGTCTAGTTATGTGAGACATCTGTTGAAAATATGACTGGTTTCTGCAGTAATGGTCCAAAGCACTAGACAGCACCTAAAGTAAAATGCAGGGCAAAATAGCCAAAGGCAAGAAGCAACTGTATTTTGAATCAACCCTGTAAAAGCCTTTCTGTAAAAGGTTCCTTGAAACAGTGGAGAACTGAGAATGTATTGACCCTAGTGAGAAAGTGGATATTTTGCTGAACTAACCATGGAAGATTTTGTAAGATTAATTTACTCTGAGGGCAGTTGTGTGTGGAGTACAGGCAATTCTTTACTCCTATTCCAGGCTGAAATGAAAAATTATCTTCAGGCAGTTTCATATTAAGAAAATTAGCATTGGAAAATATTATTTTTTAGTTTTGCATGACTGAGCAGATTGTTTCTGATTGCTGTTAGCCTGAGTTACATGTGTGCTCTTCGTAAAATAATTTTGTTAATATTTAGGCTTGAAAAGCATTGAAATGATTGCTTTTCTCATAAAGACAAGAGCTGTTTTGCTTCTTTCCACTTCTAAAATTCCTTTCCGTCTTTGCCTGAACTCTTGCTTTGTACCTTCCCAATGCAAATATTAAGTCAACCATAGATGTGCCAGCCCACCTTTAAATATATGCTTGTAAAAGTATACCTCTGTTTGCAGGTAAACAAGAATTTGTGATTGTGTGTGAAAATAATCAGAATAATTTTCTAGCTGCCTATGTAATATGACCACATGACCCAGACGAAACCACAACTGCTCCCCAGCCAGTGAGCTATTTATGAGTCTTAATGCATGTTAATTCAGCTGAGCATTTTCCTTTTCATGCTGTTGTCAAAATGCAAGAGAAGGCCTGGTTTACATGCAATGCTTGGCCAATAGAGAAAGAGAGCAGTACTTAGGAAAATAATAATATTTGCTCTGTGTAATATATTTATAAACTAGTAAAATCAAACTCAACACAATTCAGTAAATTTTAGAGCTATGAGCAGAAATTACTCTATAAAAGAACCAGATGACATAGGGCAGAAATAAACATATATACTATTTTTTTATAGAGTATTTAACATTAGAATTGTTAAGCCTAAGCCAGATGTTTGAATAAGTAATAAAATTGAAAAATTTTGGGAAATAACCAGCAACTACTGATGACAAGTATTTTAACCTCTCTGTCACTTAATTATTGAATCATATGTATTGAATTACATAGTCCATACAAATAGACTAGTCCAGCAGAAATAAGATGCAAAACACCAGCAGTAAGTGATTGCTGTGGTTTCACAAAATGAAACCTCAGGGCTCCATCTGGATTCTCAACATGTTTTACTATCTAAGATGATGGTATGTGTCATCTACTGTTTTTTCCATATTAACAAAGTTTAATAATGCAAAATTTTTTAACATAATATATGTAGCAATTCATAAATCTTAAGTGTTTTGGTTTTGTAAACACTTCTGTCATCTTTATCTCCTCAGATTCAATAACAAAATATTGAAAACTGCCAGGGAAAGCAAGTTTTCCTGACCTCAGTTGCCTAATAACTTGAATCTGCATTAACTGAAATATAAATAAATTGACTATTATAAGTTTTTGGTTCCGTTACTCCCATGTCACCCAGGTGTGAATGCCTAGATTGCCACTGAGCCGTGGTTGTTCATAATTAATGTACAATGCTGTTCTTTCATCAAGGGCAAACTTTTGGCCGTTTTTGAAGGAGAATAGTACCCTACAACAGTTCTTCTTCTTGCATTAGGAGAAAAGGGTGTTTGACCCTAGGTTTATAATTTATGTGTGTGTGCCATGGTTCTTCATTTACTCATTCTTAAAAGAACTGCAAAATACAGAATAATGCAGAAGAGAATGATTATACTTTTCTAATTCCATTTCACAGCCTGCAGCTCACAATTTTAAAGTCCGTGTTCAGCTCAGTTTTGGATGTCAGCCCACACCAGTTTGACATCACCTCTGTTTTCCCATTCATAATGGCAGGCATTCTGAATCTAGCTTTGGAGTTTTGGGGCTGTTCCTGAACTGCATCTTGAAGGAACCTTAGTTCCCTTCTCTGTGGCCTCCTCACTGTTATCTGTATGGTCATGTAATGCAAAGAGTGGGAAATAGTTTTTTGAAGATGAATCTGACGAAAAGATAAAAAAATCCCATATCGGGTTAGCTTTCCTCTCCAAAGACTGAACAGAAGGCTAAGTGCCACACCTCAGGTTTAATTTACATGACAAACTAGGGGAGGTATATGTAAGTGGCATTCGCTCATACCTAACAGAAATTCATTCTAAAGGAAATACAGGTGATGTTTTTACTGCGCTGCCAGTACCCAGTGACAATCCTTACTTGTGTTCAGACTCTACTGAATCACTGAAAACACCTATGACATTCGGGATGTCCTACTGCTCCCAGTTGCATGAGTAGCAATGTAAATGGAATTGAATGGTGCACTTCTGGGTTATATTGCCATCAAGCAGCTCTGTGATCTGATCAGGATGGGGCTGTGCAAACTTGCCTCTCTCTCTAATTTCAGGCTATCCCTCCCATTTCCACTAATATAAATTTCATTCTATGATCCTCACTGCCTTCATATTTTCCTTTTTTTTTTCTTTGAATTTATATATATATATATCTCAGAAAACAATTCTCATGTACAGCAAATGAAGTCTTTTCCTGCACAGGTATGCACAACTGCTTAGTACCACCACCACTACTCCACAATGAATAGGATCTCCCTGCAAAGGAAGTATGAGGTCCATTTGTAGCATAAGCAGCTCCTTAGCTTAAGTAAAGGTTTTTCAAGTCCAAAAGTGTGTACAGATTTAACATCCTGCCTTGAGATTAGAGTTCAGTGATTTCCAGTGACTGAGCAGGGTAGGTAACAGTTTACTAGATTGTAGTGACAGGACAAGGAGGGAATTTCTTCAAATTGAGAGAGGGTAGGTTTGGATTAGAGATTAGGAAGAAATTCTTTGCTGTGAAGGTAGTGAGACACTGGAATAGGTTGCCCAGGGAAATTGTGGATGCCTCATTTCTGGAAGTGTTTAAGGCCAGGTTGGATGGAACTCTGAGAAACCTGATCCACTGAAAGGTGTCCCTGTCCATGGTAGGGGAGTTAGAACCAGATGATCTTTTAGCTCCCTTCCACTTCAGGCCATTCTGATTCTATGATGATTCTCTGATGATTCTATGATTCTATGATTTTATGAACTAGGAAAGTCTGAAATCGAAATTCCCTTTTGGTATCAAATTCTTCTATGCTATTGATATGTCCTTCCAAACTAGATTTTTGTCTCAGTTTTTTTTGACCACATAGTAGAGGAAGATACATGAAATACTACCCTCCTATGTCATTGGCCTTGAATTGAATACAATATGACTGGGCAGGACATTTATTACTGGGTTGCCTGCTGGCTCTGGGGCTCACATGCATGAACGCACAGACGCAGGGATGGCTTCAGTAACGTTAAGCCGCCGGCAAGGAGTTGAGAAGGGTCCTTGCTTAGAGCTCCACAGAAAGCAGTTTATTGCTACAACTTGTGAAGGTTTCCAGAGGCAAATGACGCCGAGCACATGACAGCTCGAGCTTAAGTACAGGGGTGTGGCTAACACCAGGAGCCAGGTGGGGAAGCAGAGCTGGGGTACATTACCATAACTGAACAAGGCATCCTGGGAGAAGCTTCTTTCCCTCACCATAACCCATAAGTCTTTGGCACCAAAGACTGTCTTACCAAGAACTCTCTCTGTCCCTTGTACCACCGGTCAATTGGCCACAGTTGACATTAGCCTTTATACTGAGAAAATCATCCTCTCCCTACATTTCTTATTTAAGCAGTATGATACTTACCCTTCCTTGCCTTTCTCTTGTTTACACCCTCTGGTGATATGGTGATGAATTCTTGAAGATGTTAGGATATCCCACCTGGTAAGGAAGATTTTGAAGTAACATCTCTCTTATCTCCAGATAACAGATGTAACCGGTACCAATATAAGTTATGGCACAACTCTCTCTTACAAACTCTGCAAATATCTTCCTTAATTTTGTCATTTTGGAAAAAGAAAGTAAATATATCAATAGGTTATCAATAATAAAAATAGTAATAACTGTATTACACATCACAAGAATATTGGGCAGAATGAAGGTTTTATAAAGTACTTGGAAGGTGAAACAAACTAAATAGGTGCTAAGCATTCTGCTTCAAGAAGTTTTGGGAATATTTTTCCCCCACTCTTGGAATAGTTTGTAAAGCTAAAAAAAGATTTCAAAATTACTGAATATATTTACCCAAACTTTTAAGCAGTTTTATCAGTGCTTTATACGTTGTTTTAAAACCCTTGATTTGGTTTTATGAGGTACAACACCTGTCACTGTATGACTTTGTTTCTCATGCAAATGTCAGAAATGCTAGTGGGACCTAACAATGCACGATGATTCTGGGCTCTTTTATTAAACTGACCTCACACAGGAAAGCCTGCTTAAAAAGTGACACACTGATATGGACTGTTGTTTTGTCATTTCTCATTACTAAAGCAATTACTCCCCAAATACATACAGATTCATTATGGTCACTCCATGGAGCTAAACACTAACTCTGTAATACTCAGATACCGAATCAGAGAGTGAAGTCAGGCTAATTAACTTGGCCCAGCCACTTTAGCAAGAAAGTTGGGCCAAGTTAATTGGCACAGAGTGAGATAAGGAAATTCAGGCACCATTCTGTGAAATACTGTTTTAATTATATCTAAAAAAGAACACTGCCCTTAATTTCAAATTTCTTAATTAGGAACATGAATAAGTAGCAATAATAATCTTTGCAGTCTACAAATATAAAAATGTCAGATGAAGTTTGTTTTGCCCAAGTCTGTTAACCAGTCAGCAAAGACGACTACAATTATTAATAGTTATATTTGTCCTACATGGAGACCTATAACCCCAGGGAAAAGGTTAATAAAGGGAGTATGCATCAAAAGGAAGAGAAATCTGACATAAACAGTGTATGAAACCCTGTAGTGGAAGGATTCACTTGCAGTAAGATATTTAACGCCTGAAGAAAATAACATCTATGCCACAAGCAGTGCATTTTTCAATGCAATTCTGGTTTCAGTTTAATTGCAAGTGAAAACTTTTGGATTCAGTTTGGATTCAAATTCAAAAAATTCAGAGCACTGTTTCAAGTTTAGCTCTGGTGTAAGAAAAAGAACACTTCAGAACAGTTTCAGTTGTCTTCAATTATAACAAAGTTTGGAGCAGCTGGTGTAACTGCATAAAGTCACTATTTCTGTCCATTTTTTATCAGCTGAGTTTTCCTCCAATACTGCTTGGTTTTGAAGGAGCAAACTACACCACAGGTGTTCATGATAGTCACTGTAAAAATTCAATCAAATAATTTGCATCTCCTACTCTGGGAAAAATAGGGTTAATGACTTTACATTCCACTCTGTGGTACATATCAAAGAATCCTGGGGAATTGTGTAATTTCTAGTCTATCTGTTCATGTCATGCTCTGCACTAAGAGACTGATTGCTGTTTTAATAGGTGTGAAGGCCTTTCCTGTGGGGAATTTGTGGTTTCCTGAATTTGTGCTTTTAATGGCAAAACAACCAATTACTGAGGTTGTGGACCAGAAACAGCTGAGTGAAACCGCTGATGACTACTTTAAGCTGCAAGTGTAAGCAAGACCAAAATGTTCTATACAACTCCAAAGCAGTGCACTTTTAAACTTCTCCGATAATTATTCTCCATCTCTTAAAGGAAATACTAAGAAGCTGTGCATTGAAAGGGTGTCAAGGATATGGAAGTGAACAAGATAAAAGAGTGTTACAACTAATGTAAGTGTGAAAATTGTCCATATGGTCTCCCTGTTCTAGAAGCTTAAAAAAATAAGACCATATTCTCCAACAGTTCCAATTAAAGGACACCCTTTGGGGTAAAAGTCTGAAGGATGATACATATACTAATTTTTGATAAACAAAACCATATTCAGTTTGTAATGAAGATAACTTGGTCTAAATAGATCCAAGTATGGACTACTGCGACAAATTCATGATCAGAAAAAAACACGTATCTGGTCTCATAAGCCAGACTATATATAACATACAAACACATGCAATAAATATTTTTGTTGAAGAACATGGAAGAAATGTTGATTAATTAGAAAAAAAATCATGTGCAATCTGTAAACCCTAAGCAAATTAACTACTTGTTTTTGTATCACGTTAAGGAAGGCAGAGGAATGACTACAGCACTTTACATGCTGCATCTTCAGAGAACTGAATTCTGTCAGGCAAACACATTCCTATGTCTTCTTCACTGGAAAAATACTGAATAAGAGATTGAGGAAAAATGGCTCACCTCCTAAAAAAACTAATAGTAAAGCTGCTCTCAGCATTCTGTTAGAGAGGACATCTGAAAGCAGCTAAAAACTTAAGAGGCATAGTGGTGGTTTACTCATCTTGATGTCTGTGTGCTGCAAAATGGGGGCAGTGAGAGCACCCAGGCTCGTGTCTTTGAATCTTCAGCACAATGTAAGTTTTTCTGGGGACAGTTTCGAGGAGACAATTTCCATTAATAGCATTATCATACTCTGCCTCTTCTCCCTGTTTAACTGCTCCCTGCTGTGTCACAAAAGCAGAGCAGCCGAAAGTCTCAGAGCTGACCGTGGCTAGAGATTACTCCTCTGCTAAGAATAGTACTTTGGCATTAGTGAGAGTAAAAAATAATACAAACAAAGAGGAGAAATTGAAAAAACTATTTTGGAATTTTCTGAACTATATATATGCACATATATGCATATGGGTATTCATACATGGGGAGGCTGTGTTATATGTATATAAAAATGGAGTTTAAATTTTAGTATACAAACGCAAGTATTATCTATTTGCATGCATTATATACACACACAAACATGCGTCTAAACAGCCTTTATTTTTTGCATCCAGACTAGAAATACTAAGTACTGTGGATATTGTCAGACTTTTGTGAACAGTATAACTTTTACTTTTAATAGCAAATTTCAGTTTGGAGCACAAATCATGGTTATAAAATCCAGAGAAATAGGATTTTATGGTGTAAGACTAATACAACCTTCACTATAACATGAAAACAATGCTATAATGCTAGTACTACATAGAGGTTGATAAAAGAGGAATGATTTTTATGCTGTCTCTGAAGTAATTTTAAGAACAATACAATGTCTATAAATGCCTACTATTAGAAAATAAACTAACTTTATTTTAGAGGAGCAATGTTTTGGTGCTACAGTGAAGTCATGAAATCTGATAGCACCATAACATGGGCCTTTGTAAAAATGTGTCTTCAATGTACTCTGGAAAATTGTTGCTTTTCTTTTCAAATGCTATGAACACAAGCAGTATGACATTGAGGAGGGAGAAGCTGTAATCATTTTAAATGCTAGCATAATATATTACTATACTTAGTTATATGTTTAATTTCTTAATAAATTTAATATATATTTCTTTTAATTGAGACAGCATTGAGATTCAAAATTATCCTTTCAAGGTACTATGAATGAGATTTGATTTTATACTTTTTGCAATAGAGGCTATTATTTTTTTAATTACGTATTAGCAAAAAGCCTTGCAATTTAACCTGTCACAAGGAAAAGGAGCCTGAGCAAGCCAGTGCCAGAGATAATCTATTTATACTGTGGGCACAACCTGCCTCAGCAGAGGGCAGTGGGTAAGACTGCCATTTCAAGTTGCTGCCAGCTTCCTCTCATCTGTTTCTCTGGAGTGGGAGGAACTGTAGCTTGGGAACCCCATACAAAATTATGGACAGATACTAACATTTTTAAAACAAATTTTGCAAGATAATATGGAATTAAAAAAAGCATTGCTGCTCTCTGCCCTTCTCTAATTATGTCCCTTAGAAAGATCTCTTTTTTAAAAGAGAGGTATGTCTCAAGTATACAGAAAACAGATTTTATTGTGAAAGTCTTGTTTCACGCATAGTAAGTGACTCTTAGAAAAGATGCTTTTTGAGACCTGTAGCAATGTAGCACTATTTTACAAGTACATAAACATAATTTAGCACATAGTAATCTGAACTCCAGGTGTTTTGTGGCTGATGACAATTTTTCTGAACTCAGGAAATAAGAGGCAATAAACTTTTGTTACAGTGGTTAAAATGTGTACTGTTAATTTTGGGGAGGGGGTTTCCCGGACTCCTGCTTTTCCTCAGTAATGTCTCTAATTTCCTTAGATAATGTTCTAATGGCACTAGCATCCACAGTAGATTTACTTTATTTCCCTGCTCTTTGCTGAGGCTTCTATGGTGTAATGAAAGCATTTATTTCTGTGTCCCCAGAGACCTGCTTTAAATGGACCTGTTAGCCAGAGTTTTATTATGGACAAAGGCTAAAGAGTATAATCTAGAAATCTTTATTCATTACTATTGCTTTAGCTTCATGTTCAGCTAGAGAGCCACATAATTATAATAATTTATATATATCTGGAATAAGGCACGAAACACATTTTGAAGAATATTCTCTTTCTGCTCATTTTAATCTAGGCAGCATCCTGGCTCTGGGAAACTGATTACAGAACTTATGAGAACAAGATTCTTTGGGGCTCTCTCACATCACACACAAGGCTTGCTTTTCCAGGCAGAAGGTCCTAGCAGGCTCTGAACAGTCCCACACGGTGCAGAGTCACTGGGGCAGGTGGGAAACAGAACAGCAGTCAATTTTCCCCATGTTGTAGTGTGAATGAGAGTAGGGAAGAAACTTCCTCCTCATAAGCTATAGCAGCACATTAGAGTTCTCTGAAGCATAATATTTTCCCCTCTGAGCTTCTCCTGGGATACTGTACCTGGAAACCAAAAGTACCCAGAGCCGTGTCCTCAGACACAAGTATTCACACAAAGAGCCTCAATTGCTGTAGTTGAGGGTGCATGGACAGAATTACTTTAAAATAAGATTCTAACCCTCCTCTGCCTGCACAGTGCAACTCCTGATATGCCACCTGCCAACAGTGAAACTGTGAATTTCTGTTCTATTCCTCCTCCCCAAACTGTGGAATAACTTGTGTTCCCTTCAAAGTTTCAAAACTTTTGTTGGAAAGAACAGTGAAAAGATCAGAATATTTCACAAAATGCTAAGAACATTTGCTAGAGACATTCATCAAACCTGCAATTCTTCCACTGAAAGTGTAATCAGCAGAGACCAATAAAATACCGATCTTAGTGTTTCCAATTACTTTTCTGTCATCTCCAACAGCCCCACCATGATCTTTTCCATCTATCCTGTTAATTTTGTTCTCCGGTAGTTGCCCAATTATAGTTTTCCCAGTGCTATCTCTCTTAGGCTGTGACTGAAGAAAATATTTCTAAACTGAGATGGGGTAGGAACTGTTCCCGTCTGCCCCGCCCAGCCCTTCCTAGCCCAGGGCATGTGTTTCAGGACATGGAGGAGAAAGCTTTGCTCCCCACTGAACAGACTTGTTTAAAAATGACATTTTATCTGGCAGAAACACAGACAGCAGGGACCAATGCCTGGCTGTCACTCCAGATGAACAACACTTGGATGGTGTTTGAGTGAGAAGAACCTCTCAAGCCTTGACTATTGCAACACCCACACACAGTCCAACTGTGCTGGCAGCTCTGAAACTCTCCAGGCTAACCCTCTGGTGTCCAAACACAGACAGCAGGATGTCATCAGGAAGATGAAGACCTGCTGCTCAAACACAGAGCCATTAGCCTTTTCCAGTTTAGCTGGTTTTGTGTGAAACATCCAGGACCTGCTAGCTTTTGAGAAACTAGTATTGTTGAGAACCCAAGGCTTGGGATCTGTTTCCTAAAGGAGAAGTCATGGACTGTGAGAAGTGCTGCAGACACAAACACTTAAATATGAGGGCGTCCAAAGCTGGCTCAGGTTGTTCCTGGTAATACCATTAAGACAGAAATGAGAACAGGAATGATGGAATGCGTTTTGCCCTGCTTCATATTTTTGAGTCACATAGCAGAGCTTTTAGTGGTGTTTGGATGAACCAAATACCAAGAAACTGACACCTCCTCTATTTCCAAGAATGCCTCCAGAAGAAAGCCTTACACTGAGTTTTGAAGAGATAATTGCTAGTTTAGGAAAACATTGCCACTTAGGAGATCTTTGAGAAAATGAAGCAGATTTAGACCAAATGACTGGGAAGGAAAAAAAAAATAGTGCTTGAAAATAAGGCATCATAACAAGAGAATGAAGTGAATATGACTTTGACAATTTCTGGGAAAACACATTTGGACATTACTTGTACTTTCTATTTCTAAAATCATTCTTAATTTAGCGTTGTGCTTGTAAAGCAGATCACAGATGCAGACTTCTATTTTAACTAGAATGAGTCTATATTGAAACACTTGGAAAAGAGATAGGAAGGGGCAATGTGTGCCATTGCCCCCTTTACTTCCTGTTAATACTTGCCCACAGAATCTATTAGCTGCCTTTAGTGTTTTGCAAAGTGTATTTTTTAAAAATTCAAATTACCTTATCTCTTTCCACTATATTGTAATTCATGCGATATGTTTTACTGATATACTGTATTCTCTGCAGCACTTTTAATCTCTGCTTTATCCTAATATTAATGAAAATAAACAGTATTTAGTAGTAACCACATTTCTCAGCTACATTAATTTTTATCTTTTGTTGTCATTGAACTGGGAAAAGGTCCAAGGATATATAAGAAAATATTTCAGTGCAGAGCTGTTTTTATGGTTTTAACTTTTCTTCTCAATTCATAGAATCATAGAGTCATTTAGCTTGGAAAAGGCCCTTAAGATCATCAAATCCAAGCATTAACCAACACTACCAAGTCCACCACTCAGGCATGTCCTAGGCACCACACAATTTGAAATACTTTTCTCTTCAAATGGGTATATAAATAGAAACTCTGAGAGTACCTTATTTCTAGGGCATCATTACAAAATTTACCTTCATGGGAAAACTGCAGTGCAGTGTTATTGTTTTTTCCCAAATGGTCTTTTGTCGCAGCAAGGCATCCAATTAGGAATTCTATGTTGGCAGGTGAGAAGCAAACAGTCCTCTTCAGATCCACCTGTGCTTGTTTTCAGAGCAACAGCATATTTTGTTGTTTTTTTGCTTTTTTAGAACAAGATGAAAGCAAAGATTAAAAAAAGATACAGAGAACCTGAACATAGCTCATCTAACAGAACACGATAAAAGTCTGATGAATATAGGAGCTGATTTAGAGTAAAGTATATGGAAGAAGTGTGAGTACAGATTACTAGAGGGAGGAAGGGTCGTGTTCCTGTGCTAGATTTGAAATGGTGACTATCTATCAGGTTTTGGGCATTCTTTTATACCAGTGTCTATCACAACAGAATACCACACTGCTACAGAAAGGAATCATTGGTCCTGAAAGGATCACTGACCTTTTCAATGTGAAAATATATCCCACTCATTCACCCTTTTGGGACTGAAGGCAGAACTACTTAAGTACCCTTATCTAATGAAATATCTGTAGGTGGTAAAGGATTGCCACTGGAGGCATTAAAACAAATGGTTGGGCCTGTGCAGGCATAATTCAGATAAAATCAAATCTTTAAAAGCATATTTTATTGGAGCGTGTGAATTAGTGTGGGAATGGCAGAAGACTTATGAAAGTGATTTCTAAGGCAGAGAGAGACAATTTCTCAAGTACTGAATTTTTTGTAGAGGTACATAGGAAACTACTTACTTTCTACTGTAATCAAGAAGCCCTTCCCTTCCCTTTCCCCTTCCCCTTCCCCTTCCCCTTCCCCTTCCCTTTCCCCTTCCCCTTCCCCTTCCCCTTCCCCTTTCCCCTTTCCCCTTCCCCTTCCCCTTTCCCCTTCCCCTTCCCCTTTCCCCTTTCCTCTTCCCCTTTCCCCTTCCCCTTTCCCCTTTCCCCTTTCCCTTTCCCCTTTCTCCTTTCCCTTTCCCCTTTTCCTCCTCAGGTGTACATGCTGGACATTTGTATCCTGAACAAAGCCCAGGAGGTGAAAAAGTCAAGCACTCCTAGTTGCAGAACTGCACAGCACTATTTTCTAGACATGTGCATTTATGCATTTCTCTTTTCTTTCCTTAGTCTTGCAACCTTGAGGAAAAGAAGAGAAAAAACCCCAAAACAACCTGTCAAGCACATGAACTGGAAATGGAAGAATTAGGGATAGCTAACTTATTTCCACAGTTCTACTGCTGTATGCTCACTTTCCTGTGCTAATTACAGGCTTTGCTAAACATCAGCCAGATCCTGTCCTTTCTTTTTCACTACCTGCTGCCTTCCTCCTACTTTCTTGTTGGTCTGTACCTCTTATTTTCTCTTACCTTTGTCCTCCTCCCTTTGCTACTCTGATTAACAACATCCATCATAAGACAAAAAGAAAATGAAACTTCTTTAAACAAAATATGTTACTGACACAGTGCTTGCCAACTATGTCTGTTCTTTCAGCTTGTGTGAGCAATTCTTTTTCAATAGCTCTCTGTCTTGCTTATTTATATTGCATGCTTTTTGGGGCAGGGACAGCCTAACTTCTCAGTTAGACTAACTTTTTGAAGTACTTAGCAGATGGCTCCCTTCTCAGTTTTTTTTTTTCTTTTACTTTTTTTCTTCCCAAAGCACTTGGATGAGTGATATTATGTTCTTCTCTATGTTTAAGGCTGAACTTAAAGTATCATTTTACTGTATCTGGAGCTTAATTCAGCAAAGCACTCAAGCAGTGACTTTAAACATGACTAACCCCTCTGAATACTGTAGGAATACTAATACAAGCACATTTTTTGTCCTGTTTAGAATGTTTTAGTAAATTTGGGCTCTATGGTGTACATTCTTAAATTCTCCACTCTTTCCAGGAAAGCCATCCTAGTCCATAAAAACATTTTCAGATATTTTGCGGGTTTGATGTGAAAAAAATGCAAAGTTATTATCACAGCCTGAAATGAAAAGGTAATTTGTGCTTCTATATATAAAAATATTCAAATTTTCATGTTCTCTTTAGAGCTAACTCTTCAAAAAATATAATCCAAAATAAATAGTAGCTGAATATAATAATGGTAAAAATAAATAATTGGTCAAAATAGTCGTGAAAACATTATCACCTCAATTATAATCTTAGCTGTGTTATTTCCCAATAACTAAATTTTTCCAAATTCAAAAATGCCCCCATTTCCAAATATTGATAATTATATCAAGGATAAAATTTTCTTTTTGTGAAAAAAGGACCAGAGTGAGACAGTGAAATATGTGACATCTTTGCTCTGTGAATAATTCTTGCATTTTTTGGTCTTTTGAATCCCACAACATTTTCAGTAATTTTTTTGCTATTATGTCAAAATTTCTTCTTTATCTGAAGAGGTGAAAATTTGCACATATTTTTCTATAATTGACTCATCCTGTACTACCCACTAGAAAGACTTTTGTAAACAAATACCTTCTTAGCAGTGAGTTACAAAACTGTTCATATTTTAAGTATGCCTTTAAAATAGTTTCAAAAGTGTTCTAAAAGCAGACAGTAGGAAATGCCAACCCAATTTTACTGACATGAAGCATAGTCTGAGGAAGAAAACCATGAATTTGAAGTTATTTTTGCCTTTAATGGAAGCTACTAGAATGATGGATGTGGGTAGAATATCCAACAGAATGACTGTAGATTTAGGAAAATTGGATGGGTAAAAGGTGAAGAGAATTGACACGTTCTAAAGTGCAGCTATTTCTGAATCAGTTTTTAGTCTCTGTTGAGTGTTTCTTGAACAGCTGAATGTTTGTAAAAATTAGTCAAGGTAGGATGGTAGTCAGTGATGGCTACAAACCACAGTGTCCTGCATGAGAACAGGATCATTAGCTCCTGAAGTACCTGTCTGTTATGTTAGCATTGCACGTTATCATCAAACTCTCTTGCTGAAGCAGCAGATGGTTAAATTCTTACACCGCAGAGCTTTCTGAACACTGTCAGCATTACTAAAGAAGCCATTTAAATAATTTAAAAGTGTTCTGTAAAATCGGGAATCTCATCTGGACAAAGAAATTTCTGATAAGGAAACTAATCAATAAATGCTTGTATGCATATCAGCAACCACAGCTTCTTATGCTTTATTATGCATGAACAATTCAGCCCTTTACACAAATCCATATGTAAGCTGAAAGCTTTAATTAGTACAGTGTCACAGATCTGAGAAGAGTTCTAATCTAAATTATTTATCAGTAGACATGTGACTGATAGATTTAACTAGATTTTCCCAAATCTGATGTATTGAGAAAGAAGGCACAAAGAAAAAGTCAAACTTTCATCCACTAGTCTGGCGCTCTGTGGTGTGCAGACTGCAGCAGAGCCCTGACATGTCTCAGTTATAGTCAATATTAGTCTTACATGGGAGTTGAGGTGAAAACCATAAAGAATTGAGTCAAAGAAGAGCAGATGAGAGCTGTAGTTCTGTGGCTGAGCCTCCAGGTCAGACAAGGGAGTGGAGAAAACTTTGCCCTGATTACTTGGGGATTATAAGCACTGAAAGAGTAAGTGAAGAAACAAAAGGCAGCATATAAAAAGATGAAAAATTGCTGAAGCCTCCTGCTTACAACTGAGACTTTTCTTGTAGTGGGTAACAGCCTCAGTGGTTTACAAAATGTGTACAGAGCACACTGACAGGGAAAAGGCCATCATTCCAGATGTGACAGCATATGGTAGGTGTGTTGGGACATGGTAAACAACTGGAACTGGGGATTATCATCTATGCAGGATCCTTATGTTATTCTCCTAAAATCAACCATAAATCTGGTTTGCTTTTTGATAAGAATTGCCTTCTATCAGAGTAATATGGTATATAACATACAGGCATTGGCATCACACCTATTCTATAGTATTTTCTGAGACAAAACTTGGAAAACAAATGCATCATCAACTAAATGGAACAGCAGCTTTCCCCTGTACAAAGAGAAACAATTTCTATAGTGTAAGTGCTTTGGGTGGTTCGGACGGTCGGGACGGACGGAGACGAGAGATCTCTATAGGCAGATCTCGGAACATGCGGTTTATTGCAAAGGGCGTGGGTACAGGGGCACTGCTCAGAGCTGCCAGACTCAGCTTGGAGCAGGCCCAGGAGAGCAAGAGAGTGAGCGGGTAAGTAAAGAGAGAGAGAGAGAGAGAGAGGAATGAGAGTGAAGAAGAAGTGATGAGAATAGAATGGAATGGTGAAGTCCTGGTTACAATACAATAAATCATCTTCTGTACTGAATATTCTAATTGTCACTAACCAATCTAATACAAGATACAAATCCTATAGCATTTACATACAGCCTATAAGAGTTCTTATATTACCATAGAGTGTTACATCTTAACTTCTAAAAACTACTCTTTGGACCCCTTCTGCTGAGCTAGTAGGGTCTGCTCTGACCCTTGGACCTGCCTGCAAGGCAGAGGGTATTGGTTCAATCAAGAGGGGATTACCTTCAGTTGGCCATACCATTGTTTTCCAGTGTTCAGTAACTAAGATTTGGTATTTCAAAAGTGGCTTTCATTTCGATGTCGCCTGTAGTTTTCATATTCCCAAAATCTTTTGTCAGGCAATCATATTTATAAGGCTTTCCTGTTTCATCTTCCCCAACACTATAGTCAATCTGTTCTAAAATATCCTGCATAATATTGAAATGTATTGTGCTCTGAAGCTTTTGTACTTTTGGAAACTGCTGGAAAAAACTACCAGCTGTTACCTCTCTGGAGGAACTCCACATTGTATTGGTGTGAGAGTAGAATGGGTCCCTCCATGCAGAAGAGAGGTTAGTGTTGGCACAGATATCCTGCTATAGGGAAGCTTGGAGTGTTTGGCAGTGTAGGGGAGAGAGAGATGGGTGGGAAATAAGGCAGATTGTCAAAGCTTGACTAAAAGAAAAAGGCAAAGAGTAAATGAATGTCAAAGAGTGAATTCCTGAATGAAAGAGCTCTTCCGTGTATTATAACTCACACATTGAAGCTGGATGCTTTCTGTAAGTATTAAATAAAAGCAAGAAAAAACCCCAAGCAAACAAAAAACCCACCAAAAATTGTATTTATGTTAATTTGGATCTATTACTTGCCTGTTATATATTGTAAATAGCAAGGTTTATTTTCCTGTGGTTAAAAATATTATAAATAACTAAATAGTAGCAAGGTACATGTCTTAAATGTATAGGAAGTGTATAAAATATGCTAACACTCTGAAATCAGGAGAACTTGTCATCTTGGCCTTTTGACCAAGGGTGGGAAAACAAATGTGGGTTATTTTTCTTCTCCACCCTGCACCATGTTGTGTGTGTTTTGAGTGTGGGCTCCTTAGTTCCAGCGTTTTCTGATGTTTGCCTTATCACTGAGGAAAGAATGGGGGGAAATGCTTCATTTTGGAAAAATTCAGTGGAGCTTGAGTAGGATGAAACAAGTAGCAGCTGGTAGAGAAGATGTAAAACCATCTCAAAACTCTTTTGATTGCTTAGCCTGGAATTTCTGATGGTGACAGATGTGTGTTGGATGAATTAACTCATGGAGTAGGAGCTTCTGCTTGTGCAGAAGTCTGGACAACCCTAGATAAGAGACCGTGAAGTCCTCTCTAAAACATTGCGAATGTCCTGTAAAACCTTTTTGTTCCAGCTAGATTAAACTGAATTTTTCCAGAGACGTTAATTTTACCACCACAGGATTGGACCTCCAGTGCAACTCAATGAAATTGGAAACTAAGAATAGTGAAAAATTGATAAAGAAGCAAAAAACCAAAAGGAAATCCTTAGAACCTACCATATAAGAGAGGTTTTTAACTACACTGAGAACAAAAGAAATCCTAATAACATTACTTTTCCCTTACCAGACTGAAATAAAGTTTCGTAAATAAAACATATTTCCCTTTTCTATTGAATAAATATTTCTGCTCTCTATTTGAAAAAATGAAACAAACACAGTCATTTCCGAGGCTGCTTATGAAATACTTTTCACATTAACAGTAAATCAGAAGCTGCAGCTCCTATAGCAGGCTAGTTTTAAAAAAACAGATCTGAGGAACCTCCTGTCCCAAAGGTGAAAAATGGAAAGGGGGAGAAGCTTCTTAGTTTCTCAGTGTTGATTTCTAATACAACTTAAAGCAATTAGGAAATTCCAGATGATTGAAAGGCAAGATAAAAATGAAAAAAGGAGACAATTCAGTGTTTTAATTTTAAAAATATACAAATGTGATTACTCCATTAGCTATATAATTCTCATCTTGATTCTGTGTAAACTAATCAAGTAGTTTAAGTAGGACTATATTTATAGAAGCGGATAAAGCAAAAGCAGTTATCTTCAATTAGCCTTAGTTTATGGTAACCAGATACTGCCCAAAGTTATCCCTGGTGAGTTTACAAGTTAGACTCTTGGAGGATCAGTATTGCTTTATTATTTAGCATTACTGAAAACACTTCTCAGGTAAACAATTCAGAAGCAGACTTAAAATCTGGAGGCGTTTCAGAGCAAAGGTATAAACAGTTTGGAAAAGAGATAGCAGTATAATATGGTGCCCTGGGCATCGATGATATCACAGAGAAGAATTGGAACTGACAGTCACAGAGTACATGAAGAACAGATATAAGATAAGCAGAAGACTCTGATATGGCAGAAAATAGGAAAATATCAGATGTTTGGAAATAAAGTAATAGAATCAAGGCAAGTTTTTACTGGGATATAATGAACTCTTGGAGTAAACATTTAAAGGCCGTGGCTAATTCGCTGATACAAGAGAATTCATGAAAATCCCATTACCTGGAATTTTTATGTATTTGTGTGTATGTGTAGTAACAACCATCCTAAAAAAAAAAAAAAAAGTTTAACAGACCTTTTCTGTGTAGAAACTGGGCAGGTTGATCAATGAAGTACTATTATCGTGTGGTACTAAAAATATACATAAATTTTCTGTATGTTAGTAGACCCATGTTATCCTTCCAGTGGCTTCAGTAAATGCAAAGACTATGTGCATAACTATCCACCTAATGTGAGAAAGAATCAGTTCATTGACTGTTTATGGTCTGCTGGCTTATGAGTGCATCATTATTATTATTCTTCTTTTTTCCTTGAAATTTAAATCAGAAGGGACTATGAAATCCCTGTTTTCTTTCCTAGATTTTGTCAGAGATCAGATATCCTTCACTAAGCCTATATTATGCTTCTTGAAACTCAAATAATCAAATATAAAATGGCAAATAATCAACAAACATGAATTCCCTGTAAATTTTTCGTCAAAGGTCTATGCAAATGTTTCTGTAAGATTGGTGTTTTTCCAGAGAATATAGGAAGGCACAGAAATTAACAGAGCAGTTTTAAATGAGAAAGCTGTGAAGTTGTAGCATTGTGCAGGTACTTGACTTGTTTATTTGAGAGCTTAATAGATTTTTAGAAAGTAAAATCATTTGGGATTTAAGGTCAGGAAAGTATAAGTATCCTTAGCCCATAAATTTAGAAGGAAGAATCCCAACAAAGAGGAAAATAAGGGGATGTGGATGCCAAAAGGGAAGACAGAGATCACCCGCAGTAGATTAGGGACAAACAATCCTGTGACAGAGCCAGAATGATAGAAGTCAGTGGCTTTTTGCCCTTATCAGGAACTAGCAAGTTATGGGCTTGAAATCAACTGCAATGAGACTGGATTAGTCAGTTGGATTAGTTCAAAATGCTGCTTAATGGCACCATAAAGTATCCCAATGACTCCCTATTAGGAGTAAATCCTTAGCTGTAAATTATGATTAGGATTAAGCACAAGGCCAGTTGACAGTTGTCAGCAGAGAGGCAGGGACTTCCAGGTGCAGAGTGAATTCCTCTGCAAGAACTCTTTCCTGTGTGCTCATCCATCCACACATTCAGACCACTGGTGCAAGGATTAATTCCAGCATTCTGGTAGCCATTTATTTCCAAGATGTATTAGAAGTGGTTTTGCACAGTTAGAACAGCCTGCCTGAACAATATAGTTCCAATCAGAGGATGTGAAAAACCATCTTGATATACCATCTTAGGTCATCCAAAAGTTGCTGCTTCTGGCCAGGGTGTGTTTTCTTTCTCTTTTAGAACATATCAAGATCTTAATTTATTATAAAAATTTTCATGAGGATAATGCTTTCAATTTTCCAAGATGCAGTACATAAATTTACTGGACTGGAAAAACATGCACTGACTTTTGTACATCACTTGAAAGCTTTAGACCTGATGAAAGACTAGCTGATCTCTGCTATTTCTTGTCATTTAAAACCCAGCATTTCTGGAGTTAGCTTGAAATTGGATTAAAAAAATACAGCTCAGGAAAATTGTCTCCTAATAGCCAGAATGTCTTGCAGTTTAGGGATGCATCAAATCTACACTGAATATGCTTTTTGTGCAAAGAAAAGCCAGATTTGGATTCAATTGCATGTTTTTACCAAAACAACACTCTATCATATTACCAAAGGTTAGAAGTTAACCTTTTACTTTTTACTGCTTTGTCTTCTAAACATGCTGGCTTGATTGCAGGCTGCTTTGTGCTGTCACTCTAAGGCAAACACTTTGATCTTGTTTATTCGTATTGACAACAGGTTTAAACAGGTTGGCATTGCTATACTGTGATCAAAAAAGTAATCATTTGTGGAATAACAATGCACAGAACATTCTCATTACGTACTGTGCTTTCACGGGTGCTGCACATTGAACTGAATATCACACTTGGAGGAGATCATTCAGAATCAGAAATCAAGAATCATAATATAATTTTCTCTCTTTGACTGGATATCAGGAAATTATACAAATGATAGTGGAAGCTGGCATTAAAACACTGCTGCTAAGCCTTAGTCATGACATCTTTTAAGCATGCCTTTCTGATTGTATACTGAAAACCAGGGAACAGTGAACCTCCTGAAAAAGAAACACTAGAAAAAGGAGCACTTTCTAAATCAGAGATTTTTTAAGAGTGTGGGTGTCTAATTGTTTATTTCCAGCCATTGATGGCGTACTTTTTATAACTGTATATATACATCGGGATAGAACATTCTCAAGGAGATTAAAATGAAATTTGAATATTTGAAATGTACACAAACTGGTATGAATTAATATCATGAACTAAAAGGGACTAAGAAGAAGCATTCATAATAAATCAAGGGAAGAAAAGCCCAACCATAAAGTGGAAAAGAAACCTTGAAGCTAAGTGGTGCAACTGGTTTTACTTTATTCAGGGGTCAAGCATTCCTAATGTTTCAGTTTGCTCTCCTTTTTTAATCTCAAGTTATCATTTGAACAGTCACTTGACTGTTCAAATAGAATGACCTTAGAGCAACTTGGAAGTAACTTAGTTGAGAATTTTCAGTCTCTCTGACTGGGTAGTGGGAAGGAAGGGGCTCTCTGGGGGCATCAAATCTAAATTGTTTCTGAAGATTTCTAACCGTGCTGTAACTCCAGAAGTCAAGTTAACTGCCTAATGTTGGCAGTACTTTACTCAGGTGCCCAGACTAACATGCTGTAATTTGAAAGGACTTCCAACTTTACTTTTATGTGTACCTCAGTGCATTCACACTTTCAGAAGAGAGTCTGGGTGTGACCTTCCTTCTGATTGATGTCCCTGAAGTGTCTGAGAGAGATGAACTGCTGCTAAGGCCAGCTTTCCAAAGATGGAGAGCAGAACCGTGAAAGACAATCATTTTGTGAAGCATTGAACTGGAAAGGACCAATTCATATGAAAGACCTCTGGATGCCAAAGAGTTCAGTAATTCCTGAGTTTTCTGGAGAAAAATCCTAAAGAGAGAGATAGGTCATTTGAACTGGAATGTCCTCTTCCAATCCAGTACCCCAAAGTGCATGAAACACGTTCGCCTTGGGGTTCCACAGCCAATATCCTCTAAATTTCCTCTAAAGGTAAAAAGTTACATTTAGGCAAATGCATCAGCATAATTCAAAGAGAGAAAGTGTCACGTGGGATTAGACTAATCATCAATCTATACTGGTATCCTATAGTGGCCAACAACAGATGTTTCAGAGGCAGATATGAAACCTCTTTAGTGAGAAATTCTGTAATGCCATGTAAGGGTTTCTTTCTATCCAGGGCATAAATTCTTGACATATACAACTAATTTCTCATAAAAAAATATAAATAAATGAGCATTTTGCCTAGTCTGAGGTAGTAGCAACATACGCTGTGAAAAGCATTGCAACTTCATTCCCTTTTGTCATTTAGAAGGGGATTTTAGAATCATTTGAATGTCACTGGAAAATAAAAATTTGGTCTATGCTCCTACCAGCCTGGGACTTTTGTATGCTGGGTTAGGTTACACTGGTGGGCAGCTTGAAACAAGCTATCTCAGAAGGTCACAGAAAATGGTGTGAAGGTGAAATAACATGGTTTTTCCTGGGGAAATAATGGCACTTCATTTCTTCAAGCTAGTGCAGGAAAGAAACATAAGTCGTAACCAATATTTGTATTTGCCCTTTTGAATGTCGTGCATTAGGTCTGCCTTACTGTCTGACAGCAATCTACAGAAAGAAATGATACCTGCTTAGATGAAGCTATTACCTCTTTATTATAAAAACCTCAGCTGTTTTATGAGAAGCAGGCAAGCAATATTTTCATGTGATGAAACTCAACTCTTCAGTATAATGGGAAATGCAGAATATTTTTACACTCTTTTTGAAGTACAGCATCTTAGTATAATTTACAATACCTTGCTGCAGTAACTAGAGGTGAGCCAAACCTGTGAGTTCAGCAAATCTGGGATGTGTCCAAATTTGTAAATAGTTAGAGGGCATTTTGACTACCTTACACTGAAGAAGAGGTGGAGACTGAAAATGGTTCTGGTTCACTTAAAAATACAGTTCTTGAAATATTTGATTCAAATACATGTAAGCAGTGAATTTGTTTAAAGTCCTTATTAACCTTCCACTGAAATGATCAAGCAGGCTAATATGCCTCCATCTTACTGTATGTATTAAATTTGCCAGTAAAAACTATATAAATCCTGAGATATTAAAGAGACCTGAATCTGCTCCAGAATTATCAGTTGTTGGTGCTGCTGCCAAAATGAAAGAACTTAATTTTTTTATAAGAGACATAGGAAAAAAGCTCTGTTCTTGCCTTCCTTGTTACACAGAGGAAGGTTTCACACACCCATCAGGAAAATCCAGAAGGTCTGTTCCTGCAGAAGCATAAGGGAAACCTGAAGATAGCATGATGAATGTGATCAACACTGTTCCCTGAACTGGATTTTGCATCTTTGACCAGCACCAGGTACAGAGATACATTTTAGTACAGCTTTCATGCAAGACTTCTCTATTTTATCTAAGGTCAAATGTGATCCACAAATACTCCTAGCTGAAATTTGCCCTCCAGAATGACATACTTCATTCCAAAAGCCTGGGAAAGAGGGAGGGAAGTGACCTCTAGTTACTCTCAATTTTATATAACTTATTGACACCACTGGTCGTATCAGTAGAGAAAAACCTTTAGGAGATGACTGGTTGTATATAGTCTTTTAAGTCAGGTGCTGGAAGTGTGATTCACCAGATTTGAAAATGTTTGCAAATCCATTGTCCTTCAAACTTGTAGAAATTCCCCTCTGATTTTCAGCTTAAGAAGAGTACGTATTATACACTGGTTTCTAATTGTACTTCTTCAATTGCATTTGATGTGCAGGGACATGAAATAAGCGCAGATTAAGCTACTCTGGTTTTTTTCCATTCAGTCTTAATTACCCTGATGACTTGTACATTTCCCAGTTGTTAAATAAGCTTGGCTTATGGCAGATATTGCAACTTTGTTATGCTGATGTTTCATGCAGCATTGAACCTTACTGGTATAAAAAGGGGTGAATAAATTGTGTATATAAACAGTAGAAAAGTTAAAATTTATCTGAGGAACTTCAGCAAACATCCTCCTGATAATTATAGTTTACAAATTTTAAACAATAATAGAAAGCTTTAAGAAGGTCCACTGGTTTCTTATTTGGGTCTGAATGACTGAATCACAGAATAATAGAATCAATAGGGTTGGAAGGGACCTCTGGAAACCATCTTGTCCAACCCATCTGTCGAGGCAGGGTCACCAAGATCATAGAAATGGGTCCAGGTGGGTTTTCAACATCTTTAGAGAGGGACACTTCATGACCTCCTTGGGCAGCCAGTGGCATTGCTACATAAAGAAGTTCTTCTTCATGTTGAGGTGGAACTTCTCTGTTTTAGTTTATGGCCATTACTACTCATGTTGTCACTTGGCACCACTGAAAAAATACGGCACCATTCTCTTGACACTCTTCTTTGACATATTTGTATGTATTGATGAAATCCCCTTTCAGTCTTCTCTAGACTAGAAAGGCCCAGCTCCCTCAGTCTCTCCTCACAAGAGAGATGCTCTACATCCCTAACCGTCTTTGTGCCCCCCCACTGGACCCCCTCCAGTAGCTCCTTGTCTACTTTGGAGACCAAAATTGAGCGCAATGCTCCAGATGTGGCCTCACTGGGCCTGAGTAGAGGGGCAGGATTACCTCCCTTGACCTTCTGGCCACACTCTTCCCAATGCACCCCAGGATACCATTGGCCCTCCTGGTCACAAGGGCACTGCTGGCTCGTGGTCAGCTTGTCACTCACCAGGACTCCCAGGTCCTTCTCTGCAGAGCTGCTCTCCAGTAGAGCTGCTCTCCAGCCTCCAGCCTGTGCTGGTGCTTAGGGTTATTCCTCTCCAGGTACAAGACCCTGTACTTGCCCTTGTTGAACCTGATTAGGTTCCTCTCCACTCAACTCTCCAGCCTTTTAAGGTCCCACTTAATGGCAGCAGAGCCTTCAGCCTTATCAGCCACCTCCCCCAGTTTTATATCATCATGAACTTGCTTAGGGTACATTCGATACCTTTGTCTAGATCATTAATAAACAAGTTGAATAAGTCTGGATGAAATATTGATCCCTGGGGAATGCCACTGACTGCAGGCCTCCAACTCCACTCATCACGACCCTCTGAGCTCTGCTATTCAGCCAGGTCTTGATCCGCCCCACCGTCCATTCATTCAACCCATATCCTGAGCTTACCTATGAGGATGTTATGGGAGATAGTGCAGGTAGGCAACATCCACTGGTCTCCCCTCTTTGACCCATCCTGCCATGCCATCATAGAAGGCTATAAGAATGGTCAAGCAAGATTTACTTTTGGTGAATCCATGTTGACTATTTCTAATCATCTTCTTTTCTGTTATTTCCTTCGTGATGACCTCCAAAATTATCTGCTCCATTATTTTTCCAGTGATGGAGGTGTGGCTGACTAGACTGTAGTTTCCTGGGTCCTCCTTGCCCTTTTTGAAGATGGGAGTAACACTGGCCTTCCTCCAGTCCTGTTCTCTGTGACTTTTCAAGGATAATGGAGAGTGGCTTAACAACAGCTGCCAGCTCCCTCAGCAACCATGGGTTCATTCCACCAGAGTCCATGGATTTATGTGCGTTAGAATATGTATAATGAAGAGGTCATTTGAAAAATACCAGACTTTCAGAAACAAGTGTGCTAGTTATTGCATATTCCCAGTACCCATTCATGAATGATACATTTTTAAATGGCTAAGCTATGTGTGAGGTAGCAATCTTCCCTAATTCTTCCCTAATCCCTTTCAGGCTCAGTTGCAGACACAGAGACAGAAGAAGAACTGAGCTAGTCAAAGTGAAATGAGAACAGAATATTTTACATTTAAGGATAAAAGAAAAAATACCTGTGAATAATGGGTATAGAACTGAACAGTATCAGCTGTGAATGAGTACCTCTAATCATTGCCTTGATAAACTGAGATGTGTATGTGGAATGTCCTCAAACCTTTATCACTTTGAGCACATGTTGCATGTCTTTGTTTCAGCAAAACTGAGGAGTCCAGATATCTGCTAAACAAAATAGCTAATTTTGTACTGTGGAGACCTTGGCTAGTTTAATTGCATCCCTCTGTTGAATTTGGAAAAGTATCCAAATTCTAAGATACCTGTTGTATATCATAAGGTCTTTTGTAAAGGATGAGACCATCTCTCCACAAAGGAAAGTCAGCAACAAGTTCACATTCATGCATCAAAATATATGGTGGTAAATGTTAACTTAAACTCTTAGGTATTAACAAGAAACATCCATAAGTTTGCATGATGAATTCCAGAAGATCTATTTGTGACGAATTTTCTTATTATTTATCCATAATTCCAAAAAATTGGAAACCCTGTTTTTTCAAAGTATAATTTCAGTGTTCTCTGTATGTACTGTTTTGTTTATCAAGGAGAGTTTCATATACTAGATTTTGCTGTCTGAGAGGACAGTTAAGTAAAAAATTTGTTTCTCCTGACTTGCTAAAAAGTGGAAAAAAATGACTGATGAAAATTACGTCCAAAACATATATATATGGATATTTTTGTATGCTGGATATTTTGCAACACATACATAATCACTAAACATATTTTGAAGTGGCATTCCCTGATAAACCTAAACCTGTTTCTTTATCATGGTCTCCAAAGTGTCCACTAAAGATACAGCTTTAATTCTAAGGAAAATGAAAGGCTATTAAAAAGTGCAAACAGAACATTACAGTACTAAAAAGATATAAATCTTCTGGGTATGCAGTAAGGACAAGAAGTCACATTCAGTGCTTAATATTATTAGCTGAATTACTTTGTATTACTGGCCAAAATATGCCTGATGATGTTACAAAAGTTGTTTGATGTTATATCTCTTTATTTACCTGTGTGTATGCATATGCATGTACACACATATGTACATACCAAGTCCTCTTGCTTTTTTATGTCCTTTTAAGATCTTATCTTTGTTTTCATCTTTCTAATTAAGAACATAATCTTTAGTTTTTCTGGAACTCATATTTGCTGTTACTGAAGTCAGCCTCGGGTCCAGTGTGGACCTGGAGGAAACAGATGGAAAAAGCACCATACTGCTCTGGAAATTATAATACCTGCTGGCAACTGCTTATTGTGTTCCAGGAGGGCTGATGCAGCCCTAAGTCTCTTCAGGAACTGGGAAATATTTTCTGCCATGATGTAAGGGTCAGGGTGAGGGCAGACAAAAAAAAAAAAATTGATTCTGTGGAAAAATTCTTATGAGTAGAGGTAGATCAAGGCCTGATGGCTAAAAGGTGAGAATGGATAGAATTCACTGTATTGGATGATTTCTTCCCAGCTTTCTCTTTTTCCAGACATGAAGGCACAGGACTTGTACTCAAGTCTGGTTTGAGGAATGCAGAAAACCTATCCTGCCACTCAGGAATATAGCAACAATGCCAGATCTGATGTAGAGCACCACTTTCTATAGTCTTAATGGAAAAGGCAACTGACTTTTATGGCACATATATTCCTTTCCCCATGTAGGCCAGGAGGGTTAGGTGAGGGAAGGCACTTCACCTGTAGGTGCTTAGAGACAAGAAACAACTGAAGTTACATGAAGTTTTAAGTTACATGAAGTTTTTCGTTTGTTTTTTTTCACCTGTGGACAAAGGATTCATCTTTTCTCATTTTTCTGAACATTCAGTAAATATTTATTCCTCCAAAGTACCTTTAAAAGCAAGGTTAAAGGCAGATTTTAGGAAAAGTGTAGCCCATGTAAAATGAAAACAGTAACAAAAAAGGACAGAGGGGAAAAAAAACCAAAAGAAAAAATACAGCTTATTTTTCTTTAATTTTCAAGACTGAAGGAAATCTGTAATTAACAGTGGTAGCTACACCCTTGCATGTTAGAGGATATATTCTCTGCTTTCAGCTTTGAACATCCTCCTGGACTTCATAGGTCTCATTTGCTAAACACAAATGTATGTACCATTGTGAAAGGCTTACAGGAACTGTCCAACAAAAGTATATAGACATATGAAAATTTGAAATCACAGAGCAGTAAAGAGGAGACAGCTCATAAAAGAGCAAAACTACTTTAAACTACAGTGCCTTTTACTTGTAAGGAATTTACCTTGACTCTAAAAATTTTAAGCAACAAATACATGTGGGGATCAGTGTTTTGTTTCCTTATTTCTGTCATTAAGGTACTGATTCTTTTACCATTATTCAGGAAGTTTACAACTTTCCACTGAATTTTGAGTTATGCATTAATTCCAGTCAAATCACAGTATATTTTGGTATACGTATTGTATTCCTAGTAGTTTTTGAAAGATCATTTAAACAACAAATAACTTTGTGAAAAATGATTTCAGTAAACTTACAGTAGTATGAAAAGTGGACATTGTGTTTAAGTAGTACTACTTTAGGAACTTTTGCTTCTGAAAGAAAAAAATAATTCTATTATAATGCACAGTTCTCCTAGGATATCTTGCAAGTTCAGTAGCTCCTGGATCAGCACAAAATTAACTCCAAAATTCAACAGCAGCTTTTCACCAATTGGTGACGATTAGCCTAAGGGTAGCCAACTGGCTCTACCTCTTCCTTCAGCACCAATAAGTCAGCTGAGATGGAAGGGCCTCTCAGCACTTTGAACACCCTGAGACCTGACAAAGGGTGCTGCCACACAAAGGGCTGTGCTGGTGAAATAAGTCTGCTTCAGTGGAGTAGCTCTAGATCTGTCACAATTTCTGGTGAAATAAGTCTTGCTGCAATGGAATAGCTCTAGATCTGTCACAATCCTGCAAGCCCCTTGATCAAAGAGCCTGATTGCCAAATGGACAGGCTTTTCATGACCCTGCCAGAAGTGTTTAGCCTAGCCATACATTTCTAATTGAAGAACTTAGGGTCCAGAGATATCGTCCCAAAAATGTGGATAATAAATGAAAGTGGTTGAACTTGCTGTACTAACCTGCATTTGCACAAAATACAGAAGGATGAGACAAGTGGCTTTACAGACAAAGTAATAAATAATGAAGGGTTTGTGGTTTGTTTTGTGGGTTTTATAAAGAGAAAAAGTAGCCATTGAGATGAACTTGTATGATAGAATATGGATTTTTCTCGTCTCTTTTATTCATAAACTGCCTATTAGGAAAGGCCAATGATTTTGTGCTATGTCTCATATGCTAAATAAAGATATAATGAGTTAGCTTCTTTTCTGAAAGTCAGGTTTCGGTTTTCATGGCTACTGTATTGTCTTCTCTCTTCCTGTAAGCTGATATACTCGACAGCAGAAAGCTGATTTATCCCTAAACACTGTGGCCTGTGTATTCAAACATGACAGCTCTTTGCACTGTTTAGTCACCTAAATAACCATGTTTCGGTCTTCAGAAATGCTTAACATTCATAGCTCAAGTTGACTGATGGAACTGGAAGAAGCTCCAACACCTTAAAAAAATGTTTTATATTTAGTCAGATGTACATATATGCTGCACACATGACCAGTTGATCTAATTCTTATTTATATAGTTATAAATATGTACAAATATATACACACACACACATAGCTACATACATATATAGATGAAAATGCCATTTATAAATTTTTACTCTTAATTTGGGAACACAATATATATGAAATCATGAAAGAGAACAGATTGAATTTCTGTAACTCTTTTTTCCGCTGTGAAAATCAAAGCGATATTTGGTCAATCTATCTGCTGTGAAATAGTTTCTTTATGTGGCAATGCTGGCTGATATCACCACATTTGGCATGTTTGGAACTGGGGAATTAAGTCCCCACTGTGTAGTAGTCTTTTCCAGTAGTCTGCTGTGACATTTAGATTACTGAAGACTATTTAAGAGATTCTAGAAGCCTGGGGAACCCAAACTTTACTGTGTGCTATAGGGAATCCTTCCTGTAACTTTGCCTTTTAAGTATGTCAGCACACAGCAAGAGTTTGGAAAATCTTATTTTTACCTCAGGAGCAACCCTGAGTACAGTAGCCTTGGGATCAGGAAAGTGATCCATCAGTTTTGTACATGCCTCATCCCTCATTTCTTGCCTTCTATCTCCTATCCTCCAAGATTTTTTTCTTCCTTTGTAATATATTCACAAAATACTGGATAAGAAACTTTTGCTGTGAGGATGTGTAGACATTCAAATATGCATAATGCACATCCTAATAATGTATTCTTATATACAATCTTTAAGAATTGTAGGCATGTAGTAAGTGTGTACTAATTGAAATATGGAGGCACTAAACACCTACTGAGAACACTTAATTTTTTAAAACATTACCATGGTAGCAATGTGTGCCTTGTAATTCTAGATAATATGTTTCTGGTTACCAGTTTGCTTCTGAGCTCAGTAATGTGAGAACAAATGCAAATATAAGCCTCTATCTATTCTTATGGTCATATGTCATCCTAGCCAATTGGGCAATAAAACAGCAGGACCAGACTGCTGTTAAATAATACCAAATGTGATGCATGAATATGGAGGTAAATGTGTGCCTATATAAGTTATGCCTATCCAATATTGGTCTCCTTTGCATTTCTGAGGTAAAAAGCCAAATTTAATGAATAGAATAAGCATTTAGTACAAGTCAGCATTCTCTGTGACATTTTAAATTTATGAGCAGTTGCTCTGTGTCCTCAAGAATTAACTTAAAACGCTTGCCAGATTAGTGGCTATAAGATAGACATTGTGGCTGACACAGATAAATCAGGCAGAATGTGACAAAAGTCAGAGCTATTGCAGAGTTTGTCAATGTTGTAATATATATATGTAGATAGATAAACAAAGTACGTGCACATACACACATAAAAAGCTATATAAACCTATAATTCTAAAGATACCATGGGGCCAATTTTCCTAAATTTCAGCATTATAGTGTCTCCTAATCCACCTAAAAATAATTCTAGTTTATTATAAACTAGAATTTTTAATGAATATCTAACATCAGAATTAGAGAGCTCAGTATTTTTCAACAAAATAGAGTAACCCCCTTCAATCTCTTCACCATCATATATTAAAAAGCAGTGGGATTTTCTAAGAAAGTGGCATTACTTAGAAAGCTTTACATAAGAAATTATAAAGAGGAAAGAAGCCTGATTTTCCCATTTCTTGTGTGAAAGCAAGTCCATTTCTCTAACTTCCACTAATTCTTTTTTACGTGATTGACAAGGAAAGGACATGGTAGAAGTTAAATTTTTGTCCTTCTGGAACAAAATATATGATCAGCCCTGAAATTTCCAGAGAGAGGCTACATTGTCCCGAATGTACTTGAGATCGCTCAAAAATCACCAGAAAGGGCATGAGCTACATTGTCCCGAATGTGCTTGAGATCGCTCAAAAATCACCAGAAAGGGCATGAGCAAAAGTCAGATTTAATATTAGAATGCAAAGCACAACAGATTTGTTGGCAAGATTCACTCTAATTACAAAGGCAACTAAGGCACAACAAGGGCAAGCAAGCAACAACAAAACCAAACAAAATCCAGCCAATCAAAATAGGAATGAATTGAAACTACCTAGGGGATGTGTGGGTCTGTGTGTAAAGACAGTGTAAACAAGGATGAAAAGGAATGCGGCCTAAAGCTTAACAACACTTAAACTTAACAGTACTTTAACTTAACTTATACATTAATTTATATTTTAGCCTTAACAATCTAACAGAGAAATAACACTTAACAGCACTTAGTCTAAATTATAAATTAACTTCCAGATTTGCTATAGCATATGCGCAGAGGTATGCACACAGAAAGGAAGAGTCAGTGCAAGATAAGGTACCTGTGGAAAAATTTCCCTCAGAGGTCAGTGAGAATACTCACTTCAGATGCTTTTGCATCTCCCAACGGGCGAAGGATTGGGCCTCGAGGAGTGAGGGTATCAGCCCAGGATGCATCATGGTTCAGCGATCCTGCAGGTATAGCAAACCTGAGGGTTTGCTGGCTCTGAGAGGTGTCCCACTCAGAGGGAGATTGCTGGTCACAGCCTGCAGTGGCCCAGGAGAGCTCAAAGGGCCCCATCTTGGACTGCTGTTTATATGGTTGCAAGAGAGTGGGCTTTAGTCATAACAGTGTTTCTTCCTGGCCACAGTTTGGGTTGGTACTTTCTTTAAAAGTGTGAGAATAGCAATGTTATGCCATTCAGGCCAGAGAAATATTTTCCAAGGCTGGTCATGAGAAAAACAGAAGCTTGTTAGGAGCTCCTGAGAGCAGACAGTGTTTGTGATAAGCTCAGAAAGAGCTGAGCCCAGGTGGTGTTTTCAAGGACGAGGCCTAACAAGCATTTTCTCAGATCACACTGAAGCCTGGAAAGGAGTGGGTGGGGATGGGGGGAGGATGCACCTCGACATACATCCAGACTGATATACATATCATGTGATTCATTTGTATACTCCTATGCTGTAGTAACTCCACTGTGTTCTTGCACAACAAAATCTCAGTTATCACATTTCAGTGTGCATTCACAAACCAAAGCACAGGAAACAAGAAAGTCACAAAGTTCTCTGTGAAAAAGTGTAGATTGGGGTTTTTCTTTTGTTTGTTTAGTTGATTATGGGGTTTTTGTTGGTTTGGTTTGGTTTGGTTTGGTAAAGAAGCAGAATGTCTGTCCATACAGTGAAGGTTATCAAGATTACAAATACAAATCTTATCTTTCAGTTGTATCTGCACAGGTATGAGGCAAGTATGCAATAAATCAATCCAGTGCTCCATTTATTTTAAGTACATATAAGAACAAGTCTTGGTTTCTAACAATATTTCATGTACTCTCTTTCACTTCGGCTTTTTTTTTAAGGGAGACATTGTACCCATAGGAAAAGTGTAATTCAAAACCTTTCCATGTATCTGTTAATACTTTTCTGCAGATTAAGGAAAATCACTGCTTTACAGATCAAATGACAGGATCATCCAGAAAGACTGGTATTCTCACTTAAATAAAATACATTATAAATTACATTGCAGCTTTTGAGCATGAAATAAGTTGGAGACATTTGAATATTGTTTGAGATACAAACAAAAAGGAAACTGCTGTAGGAATGTGGGATGCTGTCTTGGGGTGACTTTATGATGTGTATCCCCTATCACTGCTCTATGCCCAGAAATCAATCCTGTGCTTTTCTGTGCCTTTAAACTGAGCCCGAGAGGGGGAAGAGAAGAAAAACTGAGTGAACTTTTCAAAACAGTTGTTCAAGGACACAGACACACACTCCTCTGCGTTCTGCTGCTGCGGTAGCAAGAACCGGAGGAAGCACCTTTCTTGCTTTTCAGCCAGCTTTTGGCTCCTTTTCTCCAGAGGGAGACCGAGAGTTGAACTTTGTTTTCCTGGGACTTTGGTTTTTCCCTTCTTCTCTTCTGGACTGTTTCAACATCAGAATACATCGGGAGAATTTTCCACCAAGGCCCCGGAGGTGGGCCCACACTGACCCAGCTCCAAGGAGGAGAGAGACCACACCTACAGAAGGACTCGAAATCTTCCCAGGCTTCTCTCCACAGCAAGAGGTTTTATTATTTAGGATTGTTATCCTTTTCCAGTGTGTTTGTTAAATAAATAGTTTTTTATCGCTTTCACTTTCCTCTGAGGAAATTTTTTTTTTTCTCCGAACCTGGTGGGGGAGGGATGGTTGTAACCTGCCTTCTATCAGAGGATATTTTCCTCCAAATTTGTCCAAACGAGCACAGATGTGTTTTTTGTACCCAAAAAAAGCACTGAGAGGTCCAGTTTTGGAGTACATGTATGCCTTGATGTGGTTGGTCTTCCCTGAATCCCCCAAAGACTGTTTTATTTTAATTCATGTCTGGCCCAAGGGTTTGTCCTACAAGACAACTCTGGCACTACTTGTATTTCATGATGAGCCAGTTAAGCTCACCAGGCTGGCAAGAAACTATTATCTTTTTATGATTTTCCTCAGTTTTTTTAGGGACCTTTGCTGGATTATAGCAGAGTTAGGAAGACCCAAAACTGGCAGAAAGGAAGAAGACAGACCACAGACCATATTTTGGCATAACGGAACCTCACCATCTTTTTTTGGCTATGCCCTGCAGTCTACCCCACAAAGCCCCGGAAGCTTTATCAGACTGCCTAAAACCCTGTTTTTTATCAAGATATTCTAATTGTCTCTCTAGTGCACAATGAGTAAAAGCTTTTTCATTGACTTCAGTGAGGATAATAGCTTGGAGATACTAGTGTGTTTAAAGGCGTGTCTGAGCTTGTGTTGGGTGAAGGCTAAAGTGAATGTGCTGTGTTAAAATACCTTAGCAACTTGCAGAGTCGAGGACTTGGAAATAATTATACTCTAGATCTTCTATATTGGAGGTTTGACCTTTTTTCCTCAAAAGTCAGGGTACCACCATAGGTAGGCGATAAATGAGATAAATGCAAATAACTGGTCATCCGAGCTCAGCTCAGCTTGATTTCCATTCCATTAATTTCCAGACTTTCCTACCTGAAGGTGGAAAATGTTTGCATCCAGAAACAGCCTTTATACAGAGATATGTCTCTTCTGGTTCCTGTTTTCTGTGCAGCAAAATTATTTAGTGAGTCAATTTGAGTTTGAAGCCTGAAGAAGCATAACACAAGAGACATATTGTTTCATCTTAATATTCTGTGCGGTGCCTGAAGTTAGCAAGAGCTCTGAAGACTTGAACTTCTGAACCTATTTCTAACAGGAGACAATTGTCGTTATTCTTGCAGCAAAGCAAAGCAAAAAAACAACCCTTGTACTCAAACAAGAATAGAAGAAGACACAGGTAGATAACAACAGTAAGGTTACAGAATTAAAACAAAACCAAAGGGAAATGGAAGGCAAGCAAATCTGAAATTCTGGTTGCTGCTCTGCTGTGTGCTCTTCCATTTTACAGCTAGCCTTGTCCCCTGTGATTTGCTTCCCTCACTTAGGCATGCCAGTACTACTCTGAACTCCAAGTGTGGAACATCACAGGATGAGTGTAATGAGAAATCTGCCAGTGTGTCACTTCTGTCTCTGCCAAAATAGAGGTTAAAATCTGCTTTCAGGCTGCTCATTCTAGACAGAATGGTTTTTCCATCCTGCTTCAGAACTGTGTAACACCAGGAATGCCAAGCACAGCTAAGGAGCTTGGCTTCAGTGTTGTCATTACTCCCCTGCCTCTTTGCACGCTGCCCGTGGTGGCCCAGGTGCTCGCCATGTTGTGGGCATTCCTGGAAGCTCCTGTGGGTAGTGAATAGCCCTAGAGAAGCATTAAATCCTTGAGAATGTAGCAACACGAAGCTGTAACTCTCTGGATGCATGTGCAGAGATTAATTTAGAGATTTCTCCTGCTGATTGGAGTTATTCTTTTTAACAAGTAACTAAGAATTTGAAAGTAAAAATAATTAAAAAGTCCCTCTAATGTTGCATTCCTCTATGAGAACAGTTAAATCAAACTAGCTAGAGAGCCATACATATTTGGTTTATGTGGCCAAGTTTTGGTACTGAGGGGCTACAGGGCTTTCTTCTGTAGGAAGTTGCCAGAAGCTTCCTCGACGTCTGACAGAGCCAATGCTATCCAGCTCCAAGATGGATCCAGTGCTGGCCAAGGCCAAATCCATCAGAGGTGGTACCACCTCTGGGGTAACAAAGTTAAGAAGGGGGAAAAACCCTGTGCATTGTGCAGATGGGGAGAGAAATGAAAATATATGAGATAAACAGCCCTGCAGACACTCAGGTCAGTTGAGTAGGAGGGGGGAGGAGCTGCTCCAGGTGCTGGAGCTGAGATTCCCCTGCAGGCCTTGGTGCAGACCATGGTGAGACAGCTGTGCCCCTGCAGCCCATGGAGGTCCATCGTGGAGCAGAGATCCACCTACAAGCCATGAAAGACCCATGACGGAGCAGGTAGATGTCCGAAGGATGCTGTGGCCCTGTGGGAAACCCATGCTAGATCAGGCTCCTGGCAGGACCTGTGGACCCATGGAAAGAGGAGACCACAGTGTAGCAGGTTTGATGAACCTGGGGAAGAGACCAGACTGGAGAATTTAGTGAAGAACTGCAGCCCTTATTGGTAAGAGCTCCCATTGCAGAAGTTGGTGGAGGACTGTCTCCTGTGGGAGGGACCCCACAGTGGAGCAGAAGAGTGTGAGGAGTCCTCCCTCTGAGGAGGAAGGAGTGGCAGAGTGTGATGAACTGACCACAGTCCCATTCCCCATCCCCCTGTGCTGCTGCAGAGGCATTTGTTATTTACAATGTCTTCAAAGCAATCACCACACGTATGGAAGCACTGTTTCCTAGAAAGTAGCCAGAGATTGCCTGCTGATGGGAAGTACACAACAAATCTTTTATATTCCTTTGTTTCCATACACGACCTTTGATTTTGCATTATTAAACTGCCTTTATCTTGATCCATGAGTTTTTAAATTTTATTTTCTCCCCCCATCCTGCTAAGGAAGAGAGTGATAGACTGACCTGATGAGCACCCGGTATCACACCACAACCCAAACCCAAAGCAAATTGTGTGTCTCAAGAGGTCTCTTGGGTCTAAGTAACCACTAATAAAATTGCAGAGTGCTGTGGCTGAACTTCTAGGAGGAAAAAGTAAAAGTCTGAAAGTATTTTAAATGTATTATGAGAAAAATCTAAGTGCCCAAGCATGCAGAATCATCATGTATAATGAGCAGCATCATTGGCCACTTTACTTTTAAACAACTATTTGATGTTTCCCATGCGGATAAAAGAATATTTGTATTAAGGTCAAGTCTTGAATTTGATTCACTTTTTGGAGCTGTTTATTTGATTCTGAATTATTTGAGCTAGCTTGCACTATTTCTTATACTGATATATCGAATGAAAGTATCCTTTGTTCAACTCTGTATTTCCATTTTCTCTTTGTTGATTTTTCATGTATGATTAACACAACCTTCAGAAAATTCTACCACTACAGAGCATCTCATTCTGAAAAATGAGTTTTCTTAATCTGATGCTTTTGTCTCTTTGTAATTCTTTGAGTTAGATTATTAAATTTTACCATTCTTCTTCAACCTCCAGATCACATAGAAAAGCCACATGAGATGCCTCACAATGTTGCCTACTGGATGTGCTTGAAGCTTGATATCCCTTTTCATAAATTCCTCACATTATTTTTAGAAAATTGCTGCTGTGTTATATATGGCTTTTTATAGAGCTATATCTTGCAGCCAGTTCGGTGTTAAAAATAAAAATGTAAAACTGAATTGTCCACTTAAACTGAAATTCTATTTTATGAAGTATAGGTCATTTTTTTTTATGTGGCAGTATTGGCAGAATGAGTCATCCTTCTAAGAATATAGCTAAATTGTGCTGTGGTTAACTGAGTGTAAGCTGCTTTCTGAATGTTTTGCCTCTTACATCCTCACCTCTGGTCTAAAAAGAATATCTCAGAAGACACATAGAGTTTCAATCTACAATTCTTCCAACTGTGCCTATGTATTGTTCACCTTCCGCCACTCAGTAAGAACAAAAAGCATTTCTTAAATCAAAGTCTGGGATACAAACACCTTACGCTGTATTAGACAGGGCAGGAAACAGGTCAACTGAGCAACCAGTAGTACTCAGTGAATATTTGTTCCAATTCCAATGTCAGTTTTAAAAAGAATGTTTTTGTGAACCTGTTCTAGTCTGTGCAAAGGTATATTCAAACACTTGAGTTTCAATAGTGTGTTCGTTCAAACAGTGGAGGCTTACTTCAAACGTAGACTCTGATATAGAATTTGGAATTTTGTATTTTATTGTCCATGCAGAGCTCAAGTGATATTGTTTCTGCAACCTGAAAGGTTTATGTAATTACCATGCCAAAGTACAATATATAGGAAAGAAATAGTCAGATATCGAGGTGTGCTGTTAATAAAATGTGGCTATATACTCAGACTGTGTTTATATGTGTTTATATACTACAGTACAGGCTCTGTTCTAGAACACACACAGGTCACATTTAAATGGCTTTTTTCTTTGCGATCCACTTCAAGTTTCCTAGCAAGGCCATTCCCATATTATATAAGATACAAAAGGCTGACACAAGTAGCCATAGTTTCCTTGAATACCAGGGACAGCAGGAACATTTATCTAGGTCCTTCCTCTTCATTAGCACCATAAAAGTAAAATGTTTAGTACCTTAAACTTTTCATCACACAGGACAGTGTGGTAATCAGCCAAAGAAATTATGAGGTTTCTTTTTTTTAGGTAAAAATTCTTGTCAGCAGAAACAGTAGCCAAATGAATTGTTCATTCAAATACAAAATGATGATCATCTCATCAGCATTGTTTTGTTTTTAATCCTATGATCACCACTGTAAAAAAATTATAATGGAAAAATTCTTATCGAATTTAAATAGCCTCTTGATATTCCCTCTATCTGGCATATAAACCCCATTTTTTGTGATGGTGCAAGTGGCTCCAGCCACTCTATCTCCTGAGAAGAACTCAGACAAGTGGCTGTGGCGGCCAGCAACCCAAGTTTAGCATGTAACTTTTCATCATGGTGAGAGCTCATGATTCCCTTGTTCTGCCTTTTGCATGTTTTCTCCCAATTGGTTAATGTTTTCCCCTTCCTGTTTTATGTATGAAGTTATGTATATTCATTTCCCGGCCTTAATATGTATCAGTTCTAGAAAGTTCTTTGTTCCTCGATGCCCCCATTGGATCCTTCCCTTAAGTCCCTCCTATGTGTTGTTCCCATTGGTTGTCTTGCTGTCAACCCCGCCTACTTGTCCCTATCCCATTGGCTGAGATCCCTTTCCCCACCTATTCTGTACCCAGTATAAGATTGCTGGACCCTCCCACCAATTTGGCTCTTCGTCCCTGCCTTTTCACTGGAATAAACTTGCGTGGAGCATATATGGAGAGTCCCCTCTCTTTACTTCTTTGCCTCTGCTACTGCATGCTTACTCTACCAGCTTAGAGGGAAGCCCCCTCAGGTGAGGAGCTGAACTCCATCTACCTGCTTTGTTTGTGAGTGTGTGACTGACTGCCGTAGTGTGGAGGAGACCGTGGCTAGACCTCTGGGCCCCTTTCTAGCTAGCACACAGCTCCCTGTCAATTTTTATTTTGAGTTTTAGTCTGAAACATCTTAAGAAATTAAAACGCATTAATTTCCTGTGGAAATTCAACATTATCTCAGAAATTTTGGGGACAGGTGTGTGTTTGTGGTAAGCTAAAGAAGAGCAGTTTCCTTAAATAAATTCACTGATAGATACAACTTTCTTCTAATTAGTCTACCAAAAGTAGTAGTGGAAGGACTTCTTAGGTCTATACCGGAAGTTTCAGATGAATGAGGATTCCGCTGATTTGGAATGCACAGAAAGAAGGGTGCGGGATAGAAACCTTACATGAATTACATGCCTTTAATAATGGGGAAGCCTGAAAGGAGATATAGTTTAAAGCAAGACAGCAAATAAATCTATATAAACACCACCAGCTTTTTTTGGGACACAGACTAGGACTATAACAAATCACAAGATGAGTTTCTTTACTATCTGACAGAGTATTTTTATAATATAGTGCATATATCTTCTCTGTGTTCTGTATTTGATAGACCTACTTCACCATCACTGAGCCCTAGAATTCTGTTGTAAGCATTTTGACAAATTTAAAATATCTTTTATCTCATCCTTTCCCTCTGAATCCTAACAAATGTAAATTTCCTACACAAAGAACATTTAAAGAGAATTCTGTTGTCCAGAGTTTTCATTTATGGTGTTTGAATTTAAATTAATGAAATAAACTCAGTCAATCCCCTTATACTGAATAAAGCTTTGTATCACGTTACTTTTCTTCTTTGTTTTTCTTCTGCACTTTTCTTCCAAAATGATTTAAACATGTTCTCAGCCAGAACAAGGATTCATCAAAATGTTTTGGTGCCATTTTCATACCTCTCTCACATTTATGATTGAGAGATATATTTGAAGCAGTACAATTAATGTATTAGAAGGTCACTCTTTTCTCCAAACCCAAAAATATGCAAAGGAAAAAAAACCAGTCTTTTCATGATACAAACAGACCAACATTTTCCTACTCTTGGCGATTTGGCAGTTCTAAAGAAGGAAGCACTTAAACACTTGACAGTAAAAGCAAAATATCCATCTTTACTTTGAGTATCTGTTATCACTAGAAGTGTCCAGCAAAAGAAGATACGACTATTCTAAAGGAAATACTCTGTAGCCAAGCTTACAAAGGATGCATTTTGATTCTTGAATTCCCTGTTATAAATAAGACAGTACATACCAGTAAAGTGCTCGCACTGGAAGAAATAAGCAACAAATTATAAATAAGCTTTATATCAAAGTCATATGAGGTATAAGTTGGTTTAATCACAGAAAAATGTACCATTATAGACAGAGAAAAGGATGTGAAAGAACTTTCTGTTCCACCTAATTTATGAAACAATCAGAACACCTTTTTTTAAGAAACAAATTTTGTATAATAATTCCAACCGTTCTACTTCATTTCACAATGTGCTGAGCCTGGCTGGCATGGAGTTAACTTCTTTCATAGCAGTCCATATGGTGCTGTGATTTACATTTGGGTCTAAAACAGACTTGATAACATAGCAGTGTTTTGGTTATTGCTGATCAGTGCTGGCACAGCATCAAGGCTTTTTCTCTTCCTCTCTGAAGAGACTAGGCTGGGAGTGGGCAAGAGGTCAGGAGGGGAGACAGCTAGGACAGCTGACCCCAGCTGACCAAAGGGATACCCCCATACCATAAGATGTTGCACTGAGAAACAGAAGACGGGGAAAGAGGAGGAAAGGGGAGGATGCTTGTGGTTTTGGGTTTTACCTTCCAAAGCACCTGTTACACCTGTTGAGGTTCTGTTTTTCACGGAGTGGTCTGATACTTGCCTGAAGATTGGAAGCAGTGAATGAATTTATCTTTTTGCTTTGCTTAATAAATTGTTATTATTTAGATCCCTGAGTCTTATTTTCCTTCTATTTCTTCCTCATCCCACAGGAGATTGAGCAAGAGGATGGGTGGGTGTTTGGCTGCTGGTTAGGGTCAGCCGACCACACAAAAAAATAAAGTTTTGTAGTAAAGAAGTCCAATCTATCCATCTTGGTCAATAGGGAAATTGTTAATATTATTGTGTAAGACCACAAGAATAGCTGTTTTCTTTAATGTCCCAGTGTCTGCATAAAATTCAGTGTAAGTCAGTGGGGCCCTAAATTAGTCTGAACTACAAAAAGAAGTGGATAGCATAACAAAGCTTCGTGGCAATTATTTCAACCACATGCTATGAAGAATTGTATGGTTTTCATCCTAACCTTTTTCAAATGTTTTCTGTATTAAAACCACTTTGTTTCCTGTGGAAGCATCAAGTTGTGTCTGCCCACAAGAATAGAATAATCCATGAAGTAGAAATTCAAGGAGTTTTTCCCCAATCTTATTTCATTGCAACACATTGGCAATTGAAAAGTCTGTGGAAAATTGCCAGTTTTGTGGACTTGATATAAATGAATCACTTCAAGGAATCAGGCTTAGAATCTGAAAACTGCAAAGGAGCATGTTACAGGTAAAGTGTGATGGAAACCAGGCAACATACACTTAGGAAGGGAGGACATTCTTGTCTCCAACTTCAGCCTTATAAAAGAGTTAAGTGTCTCTTATAAGCTAGTTGTGTGGGTTTTCCTTGTCCATAGTGAAACAAAGCCATCTCTAAAAGGGGATTAATCCCATTTGTCTTTAATGAAAATCTTAAAATAGGGTGAATCAGTTTTTGGATCTGTCTTTCAGTGGACTGCAAAGGAACCTGGGGCAATTTGTTTGGATTAATTGCTTAATCTGTTAAAGTGAAGTGAGACCAATCCCAGCCTACAAAAATACAAGGCCTATTGATTTCTGGTACACCTGGAAGACAGCAGCTATCTGAACAAATTGGAGTTTCTTTTTGCTTATAAGTTCTGTGCTTGTGGTCTGGTTCTGATCTCTGCAGTTGGATGTTAAAACATCCACTGACCCAATTTTCCCATTTCCCACTCAGCAGATGGAAAGATGGACAGGAAATTACCTGTAACAGATCACTGTTAGCCTAAGATAATGTAGCCTCTAGATTTTGGTATCTATCTCTACCTGGATCAAGGATGAAAGGTGGTTCTAAGCAGTTAATCAGTGTATGAGAAAAAAAGAGAGTCTAATTGGAACCATTTTGCCTTGTGCAGCTCTCAATCATGCATTAAAAGACAAAAACACTTCAAAACTTAAAGGAAAAATAAGGTCACTTAAATCAAGTTTATTTTATATAAGTTTGTTTTAAATATAGGCACACTGATGAGGACTTAGAGAGGATCAGTTTTTCTTCCTCATGAAGTATAGAAGAAATACCCAACATTTTAATTTGAAATAAAAGTCAATTACAGATAAAAAAAACCAACCAACCAACCAAATTAAAACAAAGTAACAGGAATTTATTTTATTTCATTTTATTCTATGAAACTGTGAATAACAGTAGCCTATGAAAATACAAATTATAAGATTGGGAGACAATATTTTTACAGTATCCCACTACCTTAAATAGTTCTACAAGCACCAGTGAACTAAATCATGCAGCCCAGCTGTCAGTTTGGAAAATATCATTGCTGTTTTAATGAGAAGTCTGCATTTTCCTGAGAAAATTCCATGGCTCTTCTATCTTAGAAAAAACATGATGTGACTTCAATTCAGTATTTATCTACAGAAGTATTTTTACAAGATTAAAAGTTGTTTCAGTTTTTCTTCTGTCTCTGCATGTCTCTGTGTCTCTGTTTTCTCTGTTAATTATTCATCAAAAAGAGAAAACGTTGTTGCTCTACTAAGTGATCATCACTCCTAATTTCTTCTAACCAATAGTTTTAGAATACTTTTGTTTTGACTATAATGCTGCTGAGACCCTATGACTCTTCATTTACTATGTTGTTGATGTGGAAATCTCTTTCATTCTGATATTTCATCAATTAATTGTACCAATATGAGTGATTAAGGGTGTCAGAGTAGAGAAAAGGAAGAAACATGTCATAAAAGTGAGATTTCTTGTCTTATGAACTAGTCTACCAGGTATAAAAAATTCAATACAGGAGTTTAAGACTTCTTAAGAACTAACTTTGTCATGGTACTGATGTTTTGGATCCATCCAAACATTTAACCCTTTGGTGTGGCAAAAGTTTATGTGAGTATTCAGTTAGTTCAGATTTGCTACTGCAGCTGGAGCTTGCAGATAATATTTACACTTACAAATTTTAGTAAATGACAGAAGAATTACTGAGGAATTTTCCAGCTGGATTAGGAGGAACAAGCTGTAATATACAGGAAATAAGCTCCACATGGAGAAATTAACCTTTGGAGGAGAGAATCCTTTCCAAGTTGTGTGTGCCTGCTTGCTGCACTCAGCCCCATTAACTCTGCAATGAGCTGTTGCAACATCACTGCAATTGAAAAGTGCATTAAAGGAGACTAATTGGGTGGCTGACATATATTACTTGTTCTAGTCTCATGAATAATAAAGTTTCATGAAGATTGAGGTTTAGAACTTTTGCATATAAAACCAAATTATGTCAACGAAATTTGCAAGCCAAGGCAAAGAATTATGGGCAAGTATTGCAGGGGAACTAAGGGAACTAACCTGATCACCTCAGGAATCACAGTCACAAAACTGGCAAAGGACATGCAGGTAAGAACAATGCTATTTAGGTGTCAGGCTGAGTTTGTCCATAGGTAAGACAGAAGGAAAAATATAATCTTAGTGAAAAAATTAAGTTTACCTGTTTCCTACTATAGAAATTGAATTGCCCCTTCAAATCTAATCACTAATGGGCCAATTGAATTTCCCAAATGCTTTTAGATCAAAAAATTTAAAGCAAAAAAAGCCCTTCCACAACCTTCTCAGGCTTTTTTTTGTTTTTCCTTGGAGGTTTTTGTTTTCTTTTAGCTCTTTTTTTTTTTTTTTAACATGTGACAGTATTTTCTCAGGACTTTCTAGAGGAACTGAAAACTAGAAATAATCAAATAAAATAATTGGGCATGGCAAATTAGCTGCTTTTATTGGCCTTCTTTTCTGTGGACTTAAGAAACTGAACTCTTTTAATATGTCCTTTTACATCATGTAGTCCAGCTCACCAGTCATCTTTGTTGCTTCTCCCTGGGCTCATTCCAGGACATCAGTTTCTTTACTGTCCTGGGGAGAGCAAAACTGGACATGGTAGTCCAGATGCAATCTCACAAGCACTAAGGAGAGATGAGGAACGGCTTCCTTTAACAGTTATGCTCTAGCCAATACAGCCCAAGATACAGGTGGCTGTCTCTGTTAACAGTGATGTGCTACTTACACATTTGAATTTTTCATCAGGAATGCTGGACTCTGCATTTACCTTTGCTGACCCACCTGAGGTTTCTGGCAGCTCATTTTTCCAGCCTGCCACACTCCATCTCAATAGTAGCTGTGCCCTCCTCTCTACAGACCATACCCACCCCAGTTTGCTGTCATCCGTGACCTTGCTGGGAGTGCATGCCATTCCATCATGCAGGACATTTAAATAGAGATGTTAAACCTTACTATTCTCTCAATCACTGCCTAAGGAGTGCCACTAATTATTAGTCAGCACTTGGACTTGGTGTCAGGGATCTGATGATGACTAAGATGATAAGACTCGTCGAACACTTGCTACCAGAAGGAACATGTTCAGGGAGGCAATGATGATGCCTCAAGTTATTGAAAGCAAAAGGGTGAAGCAGGTGATGAAAGTCACACTGAACTTTTAAATACAACAGCTTCTGAAGCTTAGAACAGGATTCTTGTGAAGCTCTTTATCTGATCATTGTCTATCAAACTGCGATATTTTTAAACCCCATTTAATCTATGTCAGTGTATTACAACTATGAAAAACACAGTTATAGAGTCCTGTGCTAAAGTTTAGTATGAGGAATCTGATTTTTTTTTTTTTGTGGGGGTTGATCAATTTCTTTTATTTTAAACTCAATGCCATCTGAGTATAGTTTTTATATTTTGTGTCTGCTAAGAAGAGCTCTGCAATCCATCAGTGTAAATTACTATGTTATTTAAGACATTGTATTATGCCCAATGTTAATTTTTTAACTGCTCCGTCATATTCAATAGGAAATTTAATCTTAAAGCCTTGGCAGTACCATGCCCAACTGCCTCTGAGATCAGTTCTATAATCTTTGTACAAAATAGTTGCTGCAGCCTGCAGCTGAAATCCACTTGTTTTTCTTTTGGTTGACAAAACAGATGAAAACTCATGTACCAGTTCTGAAAAAAGCCACAGACACCAGAATCAAACCAGAATGGATTTCATCATTTATTTTCTGTTAGAATTGAGTTTTCAGCAATCGGATGTGATGCTTTAAAAAAATGCAAAGGAAAAACTTTGTGTTCTCACCAAAGAAGTAATAGTAGGCAAAGAATTTGATCTGTGTGACAGTTCCTTTCCTATCTAATCAGATTACTTATTCCATGGACAAGTATCTCACTGTGCTGTAGCAAAAAAAAAAAAAAAAGATACACAAGCACAAGGAACTGTAGGAAACCAGTTTGACTACCACTTCTGCAAGTCAGTTCTGAACTACTTGATAAAAACTGACTAAATGACATTAATTGAGACATCTTTCTGTTATTGCTGCCCTATGTTGTTTAGGAAATGGCTTCTCTCTTTCGACAAGTGACATCACTTGCAAACAGAAGCACAAGGTAGAACAAAACTCATTGTTCAAAAGGTATTCTTAAACTACTGCTTCTATTTATTCTTTCTTTCCAAAGATCTAGAATATTAAAATTAATTCAACTAAAATTTAGGATCATTTTGGCCTGTAATGAGTCTCAGTGAATGGGGATTGTGAGCTCCTGCATAATTTGGCCTGTGTGAAAGGAACTTAAGAACACAACTGATCGTTATTGAGACAGAAAGAGTATTAAGAAACTAAAGCAGACTTTAATTGCCAGACTTTTAAAGTCTGACAATATCATGTAATTTATTTCCTTCTCAGTAAAGTGCATAAAGTCACAGTTCTGAGAATAAGAAGATGCATGATTTCCTTTAAACCAGGGTAGATTCACCAGAATGCAGCACTTCATTCACCTGAACAGCCTTTTAGAATCATAGGAGAGGGTCTGGACATAGATCTCATTCTAATTTTTGATAGACAGAATTTGTTATTTGCACTTAATTGGCAATAATGTTTAATTGCAAATCTGTACATCTAAATTTGGCATCTAAGAAGATTATATATTATTACAACTACAGAAAAGTTTGTCCTTCTTTTACTTTGTGTGAAGTATGTAGTGTAGCCTGAGTGTTTTTTTCTTCTGTAATCCCAAATTTTCTTCTGGAAAACAGCTACCTTATATAAAAGTGATTCATCACAGTTTATGTGGAAATTCTTTCTGCATTGCAAAGGTATTATTTTACATTTCAGGACACAAACTTTAATTACCAAAATTAACAATGGTAACAAAAATCTAGCAGTTATTAACTACATTGTATTTTTAAAAGGTATGTCTAAAAAACCTCTTGTGAACAAAACAGTAACAGTGCCATAAAGATTACCTAATTCCCCATTTCAAGTTTATTACTTCAATAATTCTAAGTTATACAAAACGACACTGTATTCAATCAAGTATAAGGGGTTTTGTTTGTTATTCTGGATTTTTTAAAAATCAGCAATTTAAGAAAGTGGCAATTTATTTTGCCTATAAAGTACTGTTTTCATCCATACCCGAAAATGCCCTTTAATTATTTTAGCATCAGAATAATTTTGTAGAGCCTAACACATTTCATATTGGCTACTTTTGCACATAGATTTTTAATGTTTCTCCAAAATCCTTCAGAGGGTTATGTTTTGCCAGCTATGCTAGTAATAATTATTCAGTAATTAAAATCCTCATACTTCCTGTTTACCCCAACTAGCTGCTCTCTCCCAACAGTGAATGAGCTATAAAGGGATGTTCCACATTGAAAACAAAGCTGGAGTCTTCACATCACTTCAGACAAACTGCTTAACTTGCTTACAGAATATGGGAGATCGGGGCCTACAGTGAATCAAGTGGAAAAGACTGCAGGAAACAAATATTAATTACAGCTGCATAAGTCAGGAGAATTGCTAATGAATTTGGAATTAATGGAAGTCAGCAGGTTACATCTTAAATCTAGTCCTTTCCCTCTTACCTTTTGTCCTGTTTCTCATCTTATTTGAAATTTAACATCCAACACAAAAGACATAGCATTGTCTTCTAGTGAAAATATGAAGAACATTAAACTTTCAGAATTTGCCGCATACTGTACTGAGAGAATTGATTCACACTGATGTTAACTATTGTTTTCTTTTATTTTTCTGCAGAAACACCTGAAGGCCTTAGCTGACGTAAAGGTCTTGCTATGCTGAATATGGTGTATTTGTGTCTTAATACTTTGCAGTCTAAAATTGAATGACCCAAACAAAAAAGGTGTATGGCTAATCTAAATATGAGAACTGAGAGACAGGGAGATTAATTTACTCATTGTACAAGAAACCAGTGTGGTAGCTGGGTGAAGGGGGTGGATCCTGACTCTGGTGACCTAATTCAGAATAATGTCATGGACACTGCTGTAGGGAGTCTGCTACAGGAAATTCAACCTCTTGTAAGCTGTTATGTCTCTGACCATGAGTTAAGCTGAGCCACTAATGCATATAATGCATATATATGTGCATTTGTGTGTGAGGGTGAAGGGGCCTGAAAGTTGCTAAGAACTCTTTCCAGACAAAGATACATTTGAATTTCCAAATGTCTTTGAAAATTCAACACAGACTAGTTGGGAAAGAAAAGTGCTTAGATTTTTTAAAGAAATTGGCAGAAAAGAAGAAAGGTAAAAATGAGCAGTTGAATCCCCAGCATCTTCTGACTGTATAAGGGAGTTCTGGAAAGAGTTATCCACAAACTAATTTTTGTTCCAGCTTCATAATCCTTAAAAGGTCATCCCTGGTTTCCATTTTTTCTCACAGAATTTTCACTGACTACAAATTGGCTCAACAAGGGGGAGTACTGGGACCTACATGTATGACATGCATGCCAGTGTTTCAAGATTGACAAAGTCATGTATTCGGCATAAGTACAGCAGATAGCCTTATAAGTCAAGGTTGAAGGAATTAATCACTTCAGATGTTGACTGCTGAGGACATTTGCTATCATCTGTCAATGATTTATGAAGACAGCTCCTGAGTGACAAAATTTTACTTTCGATAGCATTTGAAGGCACACAAAGTATGTTATATGGCAGATTATGCTTTCAATTTCTTAAATCATTCCTCTTATCTGGGTAATAAAAAGGTAGCCACTTGTCTACCTACATTTATACAAGATACAATAGCAACACAAATCCTTCACATTGCTTCATCTTTTTTTTTTATATTATCATTAATCTGCTAATTAACAGCAGCTGTGGTGATGGTCTCCGTGTGTTGATTCCCATCAATATAAGTTACACGGAGGCCAGTAACTCATTCATCATAAGGCAAATGACTGCAGCTTTGAATAGTGATTAGTCTATTAGGGCTAAAAGGAAAAGATGTGATATTGTATTTAGCTGAAAAAAGCAAGTTTTACTTATCGCAGAGTGGAATCCTCTGCGTAGCTGTTATTTTGAGTATCTGCATTTGAATGAGTTGGCTAATAGGAAGCAGTAAGATAAAATAATTGTTGTTCCCTGAGCCATTTTTCTGCTTGGACTGCTTTGATTCTTTACTGGATGTCTATTGTTCAATTTCAGATTATGCCCTCAGTGTTGAATATGTGAAACACAAAAATGAATGTGTTTCAAGTTTGAGTTGGCTTTAGTGGTTTTAAAACCAGCTAGATTTAATTTTCCTATTATGTACTGTATGTAGTGGTATTCCTTTCTCTCCAGTTTACCAGATTTCACCCCTCTTAGTCAACTGAAAACGTCTCTCCTCCATTATTAAAAAAAAATTAATAGGATTTTGGAGAGGACGGCTTTTGTTCTATTCTTGGTAATGTATCAGGTAGTCTTAGATTTTGAAATAATGTAAATATGTTAAATAATCTGTCTTTTAGTCCTGGATATAACTTTGAGACAGCAGTGTAAACTTCTGAAACTCTCTTAACTTCTAGGTCATATTCCTGTATTTGGAAAATGAAAATGACAGTAATTATCAAAGGGACAGAGTTTATGGAGAAAAGTACAGAATGAAGACGTTAGAAACGGAGATCAACTGATTTGTTCATCACCATCTAACAATTCTGTAGGCCGCTCACTGGAGAATGGTGGCAAACCCAGCTTCTGATGTATTCTGCACTCCCTTTGCTTTTTCAAGCAAATGTCATATTTTCAAGCATGCCAGTTCTTACCTGTGAATAACTTTAATTTCTGTGTAAGTCTTTAGAAATTGAAAAATATCATACAATCTCTTCTAAGACACAGAATAAGCAGATGAGCAATTATGTAAAATATCTGCAAATTGTCTTTCTTGTATGTCAAATATAAGATAGAATAGTGTGAATCAACCAAGCATGGGGGTGTCAGAACTTAGTATTTTATCTTTCAGAAGTCATCATCAGGTATTTGGGGATTTTATTGTTTGTTTCTTTGGTATCTGTCTGCTTGGACAGCACTGCTGGCTGGCAAAAGTAGGAAGTAGAAACAAGTGCCCACTTTGTTCTTTGAAGACATTCATCTAATGATTTCCTCACAGCACTGCTGGTGTCTTATTTTTAAAATTCTGAAGGCATGTGGGCGGCCAATCTGAGTCCTTTTCTTTATCTCCCATGAAATTTACCACTAGCACCAGCCATGAAGACTGGTGGATGTGAGGCATTGGAAGGAGTGAAGAAGGTGAAACTTCTAGAAGGGGCAGAAAAGTTGGCCTAAACTTTATACTCATCTACTTTTAAGATGTTGACGTCAAAAACCTTTCTGGCAGAAATTGGTTATCCCAGATTTATTAAAATACTTCCGTAGAATACAAACTTTCACTTTTTGGATGGTTAAAATGCTAAAGTTTTATATGATTCCTTGCTTACTGAGAACTTCCCACAGTGTTTTTACCTCTCATTTTCCATAGAATAAGTTGGCTGCTAAGTTGCATAATCAATAGTCTTCAAGATCCTTGGAAATAAACATTTCCACAAATGTGTTCCTTAAATGTTCTGTTGCCAAACATAATTTTATTCTGACTATCCCAACTGCTGTAAGGAAAGGATTTGTATTGAAAGGCACATTAAAAACTCTGAAGTGTTTTATTTCTGCTTTGCTAATTGTGAAATTTTCAGTTCTGGGAATATAGTGCTTTTGAATGAGAGATAGATGTTCTACGCTAAAAACGTTAATTTAACAATAGTAGATTTTTGTGTGGTTACAATTTATACTTAGAGATGACACAGGGGATAAAAATTCAAATTTTCATTATCGTTGGGAGATTGTGTCAAAAGTCACCTGTGACCCGAGTTCTGTAGATGTAAGAGGGAAAACTTATCACATGATCAACTTCCAGGATTGGTAAAATGATAAGGTGCACATCAGTAAAATATAGATTCTATGTGGAGAGTGCGGGATAGGTTCTTCTCCATTTTCATTGATTTGTAAATTTGTAGCTGTAATCACCTGCTCAGTATGAAGAAGAAATTTTTGTAATGTAACTGAAACCAGTATTTTTTTAAATGAGTGGTTCTGTTTGCCCTCCATGTGAGTGTTTATGAAGTAAAACATCATGTAATAGTAAGTCCCAAGAAATGCAATGTGTCATTGCTAATGAAACTTGCTGGTGGTAATCTTTTTGGTGATATGTCATTGTCATTCTTACACTGATAGGAGAAAAAAGAGGTTGTCTCTTGACCTATCTCTATTTTCAATGAGTTTTACTTTTCCCGTTTGTGTTTGCAAATAGTGGATGTAATTAGGTCTTCTCAGTACTTCATCTGCTGAAGTGATGTCTTGCTCTTGGCTATTTTTAATTCTTTCTTTTGATACAAAGGTAGTGAGTACTTTCATCTCTGTGTGTGTAAGATCATACACATATGTAATGAGGATAAAACAAAGCCTCAGCTATGATTAAAAAGTGTCCCATGACATCAAACTGTCTTGTACCCACATGATTTACAGGTGATTGTAAATATACATAGCAACTTCAGCTGTATTGGTGAATCAGGGAATATATATATCAGCATTTTGATTCATCAAATTATAACCATATTACATTTCAGCACTCATTGACTCTTAATATGATTTAAATTGTATTTAAGTTCAGAGAATTCAGAGTAATTTTAAAGTACTACAGAACTTTCATTTGTTGATATGTTCCAATGCTTTAGTATTTCTTGGTGGAAAATGGCAAATTTTTGAGCCCAGTTATAGAAAAGAGGATACTTACTTGTATATCAATAATATTGTGTTAAACCATAGATGGCCTTGCAAAAGGCAATATCATCATCTAGAATAGAATACTTTCCAATATTTATGCATTCTTTTTAACCCTGTAGAATTTCTAATTAAAATAAAAGTCTGATTTGTAATTTAAAAAATATTAGACTTGACAGGGAGGATGAAAAGACCATATCCAGACACCACTGAGGCTAATATTTTCCATCTAATTGATTTTAGTCAGATCTAGTAAAGCTCAGGAAAAGTACTAAAATGACAATATATTACTACTTTGTCTGAAGAACTGAAAAAAGTCACCCTGACTGGAACATCATAGATGAAAGAAAGAAAGAAAGAAAGAAAGAAAGAAAAAGAAAGAAAGAAAGAAAGAAAGAAAGAAAGAAAGAAAGAAAGAAAGAAAGAAAGAAAGAAAGAAAAGAAAGAAAGAAAGAAAGAAAGAAAAAGAGGGAAAGAGAGAAAGAGAGAAAGAGAGAAAGGGAGAAAGGGAGAAAGAGAGAAAGGGAGAAAGAGAGAAAGGGAGAAAGAAAGGGAGAAAGGGAGAAAGAAAGGGAGAAAGGGAGAAAGAAAGGGAGAAAGGGAGAAAGAAAGAAATAAAGAAAAAGAAATTTCAAGGCTGTCCTGGGTCTGGCTGGGATGGAGTAAGCTTTTGTCACAACAGCCGTTGTGCTGTGCTCCACACTTGTTGTTAAAACACTGTTGATAACACAACAGTGTTTTACCTGGGCTGAGCAGTGTTTCCACAGCATCAAGGCTATCTCTTCCAAACCTCTCCTTTCCCTAAAGGCCAGTGGGCTGGGGGTGGGCAAGAGATCTGGAGGAGAGAGAGCTGGGACAGCTGACCCAACTGATCAAAGTGATATGCCATATCATATGACTCCACACTCATCAGCTGAAGATGGGAGAATGGAGAAGGGGGGCATTCACACCTAAGGCATTTGTCTTCCCAAACAACCACTATGAGTGCTGAGGACCTGCTTTCCAAGAAGTGTCTGGGCATCTGCCTGCTGATGGGAAGTAGTGAATGAATTCCCCTTTGTGCCTTTCGTCCACATGCAGCTTCTGCTGCATCTCAACCCACAAGCTTTTCCATCTTATTTTATCCTCCTGTCCTCACGAGAAGGAGGAGTGAAAGACCAACTAAGTGGGAGTCTGGCAGCCAGACAAGATCAACCCACCACAAGGGCACATACCTTATTTCAGTTTTTTGTTTCACTTTGTTGTCTTCACAGGGGCAATGGAATCAGTAAAGAAAGTTTGTGGGATATGAATGTGGTTTGGATTTGTGAGTAAACTTACAAAGAAACTGAACTGGATTTCTAGTTGCACCTTTTGTTCCTTGAAAATCAAAGCCATTATACCTTGTGGAGCTATCCCTAATTCTGTTAATTTAAGGATTGTCTGCTCTGGGTCACAAAAGAAACTGTGATTTACAAGGTTAACTGACTAATTGGCTTGGTTTAGACAGGAATGTCGATCCTCATTTTGCTTCTAAAGACATTAGGTGATATGCTAAGATACTTAATTCAGATCGAAAAAGTTTCTCATATATTAAACTAAGTCTCCAAAGTGGCATATTGTCTATCTTCATTTTGCATGGGGAGTGGACACTGTAAATCTATTAGTGTTTTCTGCAGGTACTCCTCTTTCCCTCTCCTATGCTCAGTGTCCCACTATTTCTTTTTCCTTTCTTCCTCTTTCGGAAGAGAGTACTCAGAAGGAATTGTTTCTGAGTTTCCACGTGTAATGGTGTAGTTGGGTCCATCACGATCAAGGTAAACAAGCACATTTACATGCATTCTAAGATCTCTGAACAGCCAGTTGCCTTCAAATCATAAAGTGTATCCTCATTAATAGATTGAAAATGAATCACAGTCTAGAAGTTTGTTTCTTACTGCATTTTTTTTGTGAACTTAGAAGAAATTTATCACCTGTCGATGAAGATTTAGGTGAACTGTCAGACTTAATAAAACAGTCAGACTGAAGCAATGTTGGCAGTTCCATGTATAATGTTTTAATTAAGGCACAAATGTCCTTTTGCTAGAGCTGTAAAATAATTAGCTTAGTAAAGAATCACTTGAACAGGAGCATATTTAGGATAAATGGAGGGAAGTAAACTTTGACTGTTTTCAATAAGGGAACTGTATTCTCATGCAAGAACAGAAGAGCAGACTTATTCTGCTTTGAAGAAGTAAAATAAGAAAATCCAAATACTGTAAAATAAGATAAACCTTTTGAAACACATAGAGTTATAAACTTACTGAAAGTTTATGCATTTTCAGTTTAAAAGGAAGAATATTATTGAAATATGTGGCTTTTCTTCTAAAATATAATACTGTGATGTTACAGTTTTCATTTAATTAGTTCAGTGCTCTGTGAATGCACCAGTAGCAAACTCATTTGCACCCCAAATTTCTGGAAAAAGGGCATGTATTTCTGTCACATGTCATCAGGAAAGAGTTTTTTTGCTTTCGAGAAAATGTTGCACAAACCAGAGTCACCCCGACCTCTAAGAGGTAACTGTGGTGTAATAAGCTTTTGTGAGAAGACCAAAGGTCTTCAATCTATATATTTCACCTCACTCAGTCACTTTCTAAAAATATAAACAAATAAAGGAAGTGTTATTCTACCATAATAATAAATAAAAAATTCCACAGACTCAGCATTACTTTTGTTAAATCATTTGTGTATGATATCACATGTCAACCTTTTACATTCTAATGACTGCAATCCTGAAGATCAAACACTGTTGTGTTTTCTTAGAGGAGAAATAATAATATTTTGTTTTGCTCTTGGTTTTACTGCCTTGTTTTAAATTACATTGAAATTAGTATGGCCTGCTTTGTATCTTAAATTTAATTGTGGCTGTATAGTTTCTTTGACACAAGCATTTAACTAGTTGCCAGGAGGTACCCATCTAGAAGACAGAGTCAGGAGTCTTAAAGTTATTCAGCATATTTACAAAGAATGTATAAAGTCCTGCTTCCCTAAATACAAGAGGTACCACAGCTGATGACATTTTTCTTGCCTTCATCCCTGATGGTATTTCAGATCCTGATCCAAAGGCTTTCCCTTTAACCTCTTTCCAGGGTGGTGTCTCATTATTTTCATGTTCACTGCTGTCGTGTATGCACATGGCCTTTTGTGCTCCTTCTCTTTGCTTCATGACCTTTATTGGTTGTTTCACTTCAAGCCAGTTCTCAAAAGACTGACTGACCAAATCCACAGCTTTTCTAACTGCACTTGGAATTTAATTCTTGACAGTGAGTTTGTGTCTGTGTTTTGAGATTCCCCTTTTTCTTATATTGTAGAACAAAGGGTAAGTTCTTGTATTATGAGTGCTTTTAATTCAACACAGTCTGTATAGAAACTTAATCTTTTGATAGATATGGGTATTTACCACAGTTTTCATATAGTAGCAGTGGTTCCCTTTTGTGGCTTTTCCAAAAAGAAAAGCTGCTGGAGAAGAAAAAGCTGCTGGAGGAGTAATTATCTGGAATCATATTTTTGCAGCTCAACTTATGACCCTTGCAGCTGCCAAGTACCAGCTGAGGTACAAAACATCAGGCAACAAATGTGAGTTATACTGTGATACACACTGGGAACAGACAGACTGGTCTCCTTGTGTATCTAAACGATGGTTGCTGAGGCTCTACTCATGCAGAATAATCTGACTGTTTCTGGGGAAAGAGTGGCTTTCAGTAGTTTAACATGAGTATCTGTAAATATAGACCACTTTACAGTGTTGAATGAGGATCCAAGCTAAATAGGTTGAAAAATGTAAGAGGTTAGACAACATTATTTACATGGTCTTTTACATATGCTGATATACCCTTGAAAACTGCTGGCAGTTTTATTCACCACTGTATTACATAACCCCTCATAGACAGTTTAGGAGTATACAGGATTGTCCACTTAGTTATCCTTTGTATAGCACCTACCACTGCTGAACTTGAACACTTACTGTACTTGCTCATGGAAAAGAAAAACAGAAAATGGAAAGCTAGCAATGAAAATACAGAACAAGTGGCATAATCTCTTGAGATAATAAAAATTTTTTCTCAGACTCATTACTTCCAGCATTTTAGAAGCACACACACGTGCACACAAATATATACACATGCTCACATATACGTTTGTTCTACCTGTGACTAGTTTCAGTCTTGATGGTCATAAACTTTTCAGCTTTCTCCTTATATTTGGGGCTTAATAGCTGGAAACACATAAAAGAATAGTCCGTAAGGAGAAAACAGATGTGAAAGCAAACTATTGTCAAGGTACACATGAAATCCATTGGAATGAAGGAAGACAACGTTCCCACGCTTGGAGTTCAGCCCTGCAAAAGCTGCAAATGTTGAGATAACAGCTAGAAAATGAGGAACATATGGTTCTTTTTCTGGTTTTATGTTTTCAGCATAGATATCTGATAGCTAGTATCATGTTTAGGATTGGTAAATGGAACAAAGTCAAGTTAAGAAATTACAGACTACCTTTCAGAAAATTAATTTGGATGATGGAAACATGCAAATGTATTTAGAAGCAAGATGGTGACTTTGTAGTTCAATGACCTCTGTCTCATCTCTACACACAATTTCTAATAAATTGTTCTGAATTGTTCTTCTGACCACTTGCCAAGAAAATAATACTATTATTGCCAGGTCCCAAATAGTTCTGCAGTAACAATGTCAGAGTGAAACTATTAGTGGAATTACTATGTCAAAAAGGCATCTCACAAGCTAAGGACAGTCTGTGGCACAAGACCTCAAACTACCTTGTGATCTGTCTTGGCAATTCTGTTGTATTTTCAAGTTAGTAGTTTCAACTATAACTTCTGAGAGATTGCAAGATTGCAGGCAAATACTGAAATCAGTGTGCATAGCCTGAAAGAACTGGAAAAACAGGAGGGAATTTCAGAGATTCTTTTGTCTTAGCTCAGCTGCCATAGTGCCTGATGAATTTCAGCTCTAGCGAGGGGATGATAGTTTCCAGCATACCTGTATCTACTTGTCTCCACTCCTGGTTTACACTCTTAAAATACATTTTAATGTTCTCTTACAACACTGGAAGACAAGGTGGGATAAAGAGACATGAAATGAGATTAAATGAGACTCTCTGATGTGGGGAGAGTACTCCGTGTACTGGTGGATGGTGAGGGCTGGCTAGCTGACAAGCAGCTTTGCAGAAAAAGACGTGAAAGTCCTGGTGGTCAAGTTGAACTTGAGCCAGCAATGTGTGCTTGCATTGATGGCTGCCAACATCCTGGGCTGCAGTAGGAAGACCACTGCCAGCAGGTTGATGGAGATGATCTTACACTCTGCTTAGCTCTGGGGAGGCCATGTCTGGAATGCTGAGTCCAGTTCTGGGCTCCCCAGTACAAGAGGGCAGCCTGCTTTAGCAGATCCCTCTTGGGCAGCAGATCAGGTAAAGGGGCAAAATAAGTGGTCTCAAGAGGTGCCTTCAAACCTCAACCATCCTGATTCTGTGATGCTGTGTTGGGAGTAGAATAAAAGGAAATGGAAAATCTAGGGAGTCCTGCAGTAAGGGAAATGACAGAAAAAAGGGGACAGTGTAATGTATAGAAAATGTATGGACATGATAGGGAACTATAGTTTCTGTCAAATGCATAGGGCAGGAGCAGAAATCTACTGGAGGAAAGAATAAGGATGGGTGAAAGGGAATATAGGGGTCTAGGACAGAGGACAGAGGAACGGTATGGAGCTTACAGAGAATCTAGCAAGAGGAGGCTGGCGGAGTACCTGCAGTTTTAGGCAAGTGGAAATGAGGTGTGCAAAGTGTTCTTCTGTTCTTAAAATGAAAGAGTTAGGTGGTAAGGGAGCATATAGGTGTCTTGTAGGGTCCTGCAGAAGAATGTGGAAAATCTCTGCTGTGTTTTGATTTCAGCCTCACAAAGGGAATGACATGGGTGAGCCATTTGAATATCAGAATAGTAGTTAACTCAGCATTACTGACCTGTCTTAAGTAGAGAAGGACTATGAGGAGAAGGAGAGCAAGCTAGGAGTTTGCAGGATTGGCAGGTTGAAGGCAGCAGTCACAGATACAGAGTTATTGAATGCTAGGCAAGTAAAGCCTGGGATATAGGCAACAGACACAGGAACAGACCAGATGGATTAGCAGGTGGTGTGGGCACAGCACAAGGAAAAGATGGGTAGAATACTGATAGAAGGAAGAAATATGACCAGATTCAGTAAAAGTCATCTGATTTCCAGTTCAAGCTGCTAAATTTCAGAAAGCAGAATCAGAAATCCATATGGGAATTTGTTGTTGATCCAGGACACTTGCCAAGACCTGATTTAATAGAGAGCAAGGAGTAGATGAAACAAGATTCAATGGTTTGGCTTATCAAAACTCTTGATGACTGCTTAGATTTAGTCTAGACTTAGAAAGCCCTTCAATCTGCTCTGTGTGAATTCAGGACAGTTGCTTCCCAGAACTGCCATGTAATGAAGGACATATGATTTTAGGACAGGCACAGGCCAAGAAGCTCCTATACCACCGCCTATACAGAGTTAGTAAGTAGTAGTGCACAATATGCTTTTAATCTAAACACTGGTCTAATGCCTTTAGAAAATGAAATATAGATTAAAGGAATTATGTATTATAAGACTGTTAATGCTACAGAGTCAAGGAATGCTGAGTGTTTTAGATAGCCTACCCCTGCCTCCCCCAAATTAAAAATCACTTGTTCCTGCAGGCCAGACAAGAAGATAAAAGAAAGACAGAAGAGATAACTTTTCAGCAAGAAGCTGAAGTTGTCAGGACTTGTTTCCTGAGGGATGAATTATCTTCCAGCTGTGCTGTGGACCAATCATACTCTGCTGATTCATGTGAGTAACCCTTTTTAAGTTAACACTCGTGTAGCTCCATATAAGAAAATTTTCATCTGAGTCAGGACATAACTCCACAAACAGTATCATTTTTGGCACTTTGGCTGCCTTAATGGAGATATATAAAGGAATAGATTGTTTCCTTGCTGGTGGCAATCTTGAGTTTTATTGCATCTGTTATTTATATCTTGTATTTTCTTCTATTTCTATTATAATTCAGAGTATTCTGTGCTATATAAAGGCAAGAACTTCCACTCAGGAAGAGCAACAGTACTGTAGCTACCAACAGTGTATTTTGGTGTTTCATTGTATCAGGAATGTCCTATATTTTTGTCTTATATTTTGAAATATACTTTGTTTTTGTGGGCTTTTTTTTGTTTCCCATTTTTAAAAATATTGATCCCAGTGTTTAAGTACATGGATCTAATTTGCTAAACTTATTTATACATAGAGGACGATTATGGTGTGAATCTTTTACCCTAGCGTATGAAACCACTATGGAAAAATACTCCTCACTGGGATACTATCATATGTAATATGGTCTGTGTATGGGCTGATATCCCACGCTACTCAATGAAAGACAATTCAATGCCTGTCTGTGACATAACACAGATAGTGGGTTTTCAGCTGCTTTAAGTTTGTGAATGACCAAAATATTTTTGAGGCTGGTGAGTTTCTTATAAAATAAATGTAAGTCTTTTAACTACAGATATATTCTTCTTAGCTATTTGTTGAAGAAATTCAAATTGTCTTTAGTATCCGCTGAGGATTCTAGACCTTGGCTTGAAGACCACAAGTGTAACATGATCTTTAAACTAATATGTAATATCAGTTTATCTCATTTGTCACGTTGTCGGCAATTGAGTCACGGACTGGCAGGGGATCTGAATCATTTATTCAAAGAAACGAGCTGGTTTTATACACTTTTCCAAGGTACAGTATTTCCTTACATGGTAATTCTCACTATGTGACCTATCCCGTGTTGCCACGTCAGCAGCACACTTTCTCAATGTCCTTCTATGGGATGACCACTTGCTGTTCACCGTCCATCAGCTCCCTGCAGGCTCCTGTCAGTAGGGCTCTGCCATGTGACACCTCTTCCCCCCAGGGCCCAGAGGAGACAAGCCTCTCTGTGCTGCCAAGTGCTCCTTTGTGTTGCCATGTGCCTCTGCAGGCAGCTTTTACAGCTCACAACCCAATTCTCTCTTATCTCTCCCCATATTCACCCTCACATCTACGGTGAATATCAAGGATAGCCCTATGGCTGTCCATGGGAGCAATGACAATTTTGGCCTTTGAATGAAAGCCACTTGAAATCAAGAATGAGTCTACTTTTCATCTCTCATGCAGCATGTTATCTGCTCAGAAACATTTCTATAAAATATCTGTTCCATTAGAAAACACTGATTGAGTAAAATAAAATATTTTATGGGCAGAAACAGGTTTATTTCATATTTCAAAAAGAAAATTGATAAATATTTTGGTTTGATTTGGTGCTAGAAGCTGAAACAAAAAAGTCAAAAGCAATATGTTTTAAGCCCTACTGAAAAATAAATTTTTCTTAATTTGCCATATAAAATGTGGATGATATGGTATTGTTTCACTGGAAATATTAACATATAATCATCCCAATGCTTATTTCTTGTTCCAAGTAACTTTTGGAGGACAATTTTCATTCCAGTTTGGAGTTTCAAAGTTCGAAATAAACAGTTTTCTCAGGAAGAAAAACCAAACTGGTTGTAAGCAGTTTAGAGATAATATGTAGGGAAGAGAGACAGAGAGCATGCAAATATCCAATATATTTTTTTTTCTCATGACATCTTGATCTTCTCTGCCTTTCTGCTTTTAAGAGCGCTTGTATTTCATCAGATGCTTTGCAGTAGTTCTTATTTACATCATCAGATTTTTTCTCTTTTCTTCCTTTTTAAAAAATTTATTTTATCCTTATCAGGTCTTCATTTTTCCTATTGCATCGATTTCTGGTATCTGAAGCATCTCTTTCGTCCCACAGTACTAGCTGGCTACCTTGGGATGGACAGTCACTCCATATGTTCTGTAAGAAATGTGGTTAAAGCTCCAATACTCATCCCGTTTAAACAACAGGAATCCATCCAAAAGTGAGGTTATTACAAAACTACATTAAGAACTCACAGTTTCAATCTGTTTTTATATCTTCTCTATGATTTTATAATTACCAACTTAATTATCTCCCAACAATTACTCAAAAATCACCGTTTTTAGTGGTTTCTTTTTCTTTAAAGTTGCTTGAACAATTTTAGAAGATATTTGGCCTATCAATAAGCATTATGTCTCAGCTCAGCAACTCTTGGAAAGAATTTTTTTTTCCCCAGGATGATTAGCAGGTTTTTGGATAGCACTTAGTGCTGCTATTTGTAACGTGCTGATGAGGGTAATTCACAAAAACTAATTCATAACCCATAACAGATAATACCCTTAGTGTCCGGAAATTATCTCCTTCCTGAGAGTGGCTTGGAGTTTGGTCTCCCTCCTTTCTCCTCTGACAGTAAAGGGTGCACAGGCAGATTATGTATGAAGCCCTCACTGTCCATGTCTGAATCTGCAGGAAAACCATGACATTTGCTGAAGCACCTTTACAATTTTCTTAGACTCAGCTAGGGTTTTGTAGACCTGTACAACTGTCTGCTGAAAAAAATTATATCAGTGGTAAGAGGGTTAACATCTACTGTTTACCACTAACACATGAAAGTAGGAGAAGTAAAACTGATGAATAAAACATTAAAACACCTTTCATCAACAGTTCCCCAACTCCATCACCATAATGATAAATTCTTTAAACTCCTTACTGCCATGGCACTCAGGCCCTACCTGCTCTGAATGTCCCTGCCCCTCCCTGTGGCTCCCCACACCCTATCCATAGACTAGGACCCCATGTCAGCCCCCAGAGCCTTCCAAGGGAGGTGTCCATTGCCTGGGGCTGGGGCTGCCCAGTTCCTGGCTGGGATGGTGGGATGAGTTCTGGCTGACAGACTGTGCCCTGACAGAGCCGTGGTGGGCCTCCATGGGAACTTGACAGTGCCTTTCTCATGTCAAGAGTGCAGAGGTGAATGGTTTGTCAGAACTATCTGCACAGAGCAATTGCTGTGTGCCTGACAAAGCAAACAAAATGTTTGAGGCATCTTCTCATGCTCCTTAGTTCTCTGGATGGGGAAGGCTCTCCACAATGAGCCTCCCAACCCTTGCCTCTGAGCACTGTGAGGCATACTTCAAAATGCTGCAGGAAGAGGACTGCATTTGCAGGGAAAATAAATGTGTCATAGGTTAGCAAGCATAGTCCCGGAAGGGACGTCCTTGCTAAGGGGTGCTTACAGCTTCCTCTGGGACCTGATAGAACCTATCAGCTGGCCAGTTTGAATATGGACAATTCTCTAAGCCACTTAAAGTTGTGACCACCTCTGTGATCCACATTTAAGAATAGACAAACTCCCCCCCAGCTCTCTCTCATTCCCGGCGCTGGCACAGGTGGCTGCAGGGCCGAGCGGGGCCAGCGGGCCCGGCGGGGCCCCTGCTCGGGCCAGGCCGGGCCGGGCCACGGCTCCAGGATGACCCCCCCAGCAGGGCTGTGGGCAGCCAGAGCGGCTCGGAACCCCCCCCGCCCCTCCACTGCGGCCAAGATTTCAGCAAAGCAGCACCGCTGTCCCGCAGAGGTTGGGTGACCAACAGCGATAAGACACACAGCTGCAAGGCCGAGGTGAGATTAACCCTTTTATTGCTGTGAAGAGCTGAAAACCTGAGGGAAGAGAGAGAGGAGATGCTTAAAGCTGAAATTCTGTTGTGAAGCTATGATGTATCAGAGTACCCCGTTGTAATTTCATGAAGATACGGGGGGTGGAGTGTTCAACTTGTGAGCAAAAGCACCTGTGCTGAGATAGGCAGATGCTGACACAGCTGTAATTTCATGAGAAGTTTGGACAGGGAGAGATGGAAGCAATGAGGACTTTTGCTCCACACGGGAAAGGAGAAAACCTCAGTTCCTAGAGATGCTCCCAGAGATAGTCCTAGAGATGAAGATGAGGAAGACCCTTTGCTCCCAGGGAAGGAGAAGGGCCGCTGTTCTTAGAGATGAAATGCTCCCAGAGATGGGTGAAGAGAACTTTTGTTTCTGAACGGCTCAACCTTAAAATTGTACCCCAAAAAACTTCAAGAGTGGACCCTCAAATGCAGTTGCGGGAAAAGCTGCAAGTCGTGGGAAGGGACTCGCATGCGAGCAGAGAGACCTCTTCCTAAATGGACTGAACAATATTTGGAAGTGGGTGGCTGTCTCGTTGTTATACTGTCTTCATAGCACGAGCAAGAAGAGACTTCTCTTTCTAAATGGACTGAACAAGGTTATTATGGAAGTGGTAAACAGACTGAACATCTTAAGGGTTGTCTTTTTACATTGTCAGTGGGAGAAGGGAGGAAGGTGGGGGGAGGAGGAGAGTTCTGAAGTTCTGAAGGTGGTATAATTTTTTTTTCCCTTCTTTTAGGTCTGTTAATAAACTTCTTTATATTCTTTCAAGTTTGGTGCCTGCTTTGCTTTTCTCCTAATTCTTATCTCACAGAAGATAAACAGTAATGAGTATTTTGGACCAAACCACTACAATGTCAAACCTTACCTTTCTGTAACTGGCTTAGCCTATTCCTATCCAGTGGTGGATTATGTTTAACTATCCTTAATTGTTTTCTTAAAGTAACTCCTGAAAATTCAAAAGAAACATCCCAAATATATCACATTTTTCTGCCTCAGTCTCTTTTCCAAACATTTTCTCTAGTAGTGCTGTTTGATTTAATTTATGAATCCCTTAATGTAAACTCTGCCACTGTAACTTGACAAAAAGATGTGTAATTTTTTAACATATACAGTAATCCTCTTGTGGCATATATTCTCCCTCCCTCTGCTTCTCCCACTAGATATATAGCCTCCCTTTACACATATGTTTGTATGAATATATTCATCAGATATATATATATGTGCTTTTTTAAAAAAAACCCAAACAGTTGATAGTTCTAGGCCTCATAGGAATAATAGCTCTTTCCATGGAGAAAGGATGTCATTTTACTGATAATGTAGGAGTGCAGCAGCAGCTATAGAACACCTCTCCCTACTGTTTTTACACTAGACAAATATGTTTCCATCTAACAATGAGGATTTATGCTCACTGAGTCATAGGCATGGCTGAAATACACCACTAAGTAGCACAGCTAAATAGAATTCATTAAGACTGAGATTCAAGGTACAAATAGCTGTTTCAGAAGCAAAGTATATTCACAAGGTTCTTGTAGATGCACAGTGATACTATGCAGACAATAACTGCAGGACAACATCACTAGGAAGGTGACTGGAATGTACAAAGCACTCAAGTTTTCCATTAGACAGTCACCTAAAAATCAAGATCCTTGGGAACTCGTCCCAAGTCCTCAGCTTCCTGTAGGGATTCAGGCTCTGGCTCAAAGAGAGCCCGGAGGTCGAGCCGTAACCCGCCTGCACTAGGGCAGGCACAGGCACAGCCAAAGGCACAGGCAGACAGGGGTGCGCTCCTCACCCGAGGGGGCCCTCCCTGAACAGGGTGTGGAGGCACGCAGGCAGAGGCAAAGAAGGGAGAGAGAGGGGACTTCTTTCTATGCAGAAGGTTTATTGAGGTGAGACAATGGAGGGAGGAGATGGAGAGCCGAGGATCTGATAAGGGTCCAGGGATTTTATAGTGGGAATAGGGAAGGCGGGGATAAGGGATACAGCAAGTGGGATACTTGACAGGAGGCAGGGTGGAGTGCAAGGGAACCAATGGAAATAACACAAAGGAGGGATTTAGGGAAGGAACCAATGGGGCATCAAGGAACAAAGAACTTTCTAGAACTGATACATATTAAGCTTGGAAAATGAATATACACAACCTTATACGTAAAGCAAGGAGGGAAAAACATTAACCAATCAGGGGAAAACATGCAAACAGCAGAACAAAGGAATCATGGGTTCTCACCATGATGCAAAGTTATGTGCTAAACTTGAGTTGCTGACCACCACAGCTGGTTGTCTGAGTTCTCCTCAGGAGACAGAGAAGCTGGAGCTGCCTGTATTGCCACAGACAGCTAAATTTTGGTTAGTATGGGGATTCCTAGTATGGAAATCTTTGAAGTTTGGATTGAACCTAGGAAAGGCATGGTGGCTGGTTGCCTTAGAGAAACATGATGAGGGAGCATAGACTGTCTGGCACAATTTTCCCAAGCCAGTGGACTCCAGAAATCTGTCAGAAATCCAGGCAGGATTTGCTGTCTTCCATCTGCCTGGTTCAAAGTCTATCCATCTGGCCAAATAAACCTTTATTTCCCCTCATTTAAACTTTTTAAATAGAAAAATAAAGAGCAGAGTTAAACACTGTTAAAAGAAGTTTAAAGTGGATGCAGCCATGTGGCCATCAAATGATGTACTTAGCTCAAATGGTGATACTACTTCTTACTTGTATTGCCCATTCATTCTGACATTCACCACTGGGACTAGTAAAGCACTTGGCATTCACTGTTTCTGATGTGTACATGAAACATGAGGTCTCTAGAAGTAGGGGAAGAGTTTCTGTCTGTTGCAGACATTGTGATTTACCCACAGGCTCTGTGTCTGGCTTTGTCTTTGTGAGGATCTGTCACTGGAGAAATCTGCCAACTTGCTGGCCTTTTACAAGTCTCCCAGGTCTTTCTGAGATCTGAAATTTTCTTACAAAATGGATACTTCTCTGTTTTGATGCTCTATACATCAGAATAGGGACAAGGTTGTGACATGAAGCTGACTAATGTTCTGCTAGCTTCTGTGTCAAAATGTTGGGGAGCCCAGGATGCCCTCATCCATAGCCCTAGGGCAGTCCAGCCAGAAAGCTGTTATGGTTATCCCAGATCTCCTATGTGGAACTGGGAAATTGGCCAGTTCGGGGTTTCTGATTCTTCAGCTTGGACCCAGGAAATGTTAGGATGCCGACTGGAGCGAATTGGTTGAACTGGTTATGCAATTTTGAAAGGATGAATACTCTCAATTCACAAACTGACAAATGAATCACAAAGAGAATAGGTAGTTTGAACATGCAAATATATTTTTTTAAGTAAGAAAAAAGGTGTAGCTGCTACAGTTTAAAAGGTAACTAAAAGAGGCAGAGTGACTTACTAATTAAAGCAGTACCTGTTCACAAGTCAAAATTTATGCAGTACTCCCAGTAACTAAGAAGATACAGATACCCTTGGCATTAGTTCTACCTGTCTTGAGGGAAAAAAGAGATGTATCAAAGTTAGCTGCTTCCATCATAATTTTCAAGGTAATGGAAATACCTCACAGATCACTGAAATAAATTTACCTAAATGCTTAAAGGTTATGCTTAGTTTTTGCCTCTGAGGTATAGCATTTCTGGGCTTGTAGGCATAGAGAGATGAATATTTAGCAGGTTGATTGAAGCTTTTGTTATAGTAATTTCATGGCCATAAATAATCTTTCAAACAATACAGTTTTGAAAAGGCAAGATCTGAAGTTTTCCATTTTTACAAGATTCCTTTGAATGACCAGTATCAATACATATTAAAAAGTATGACAGAATGATCAAAGTTGTGGACAATTAGTAGTAAAGGAGCTTTCTCTAAACAAAAGGAAGTAAAACCTGTATCTACATTAGGCATAGATGCACATGGAATAAACTCTAATTATGAGCTCTGTTTATTGCGTGTATGGCAAGACGTCTGGTAGGATGATGAAGATTTGTGTAGGGGCCCTCAAAATATAGACTGAATAACCTCATTGCCTTCACTCCCCCATGAAAGCAAAGTGTAAATTCAGTTTTAAGGACAGCTAACACTTTTCATTCAGTTTTAAAGATCTGTTTTAAAGCAATTTCTTACTTGGCAGATGGGTAATTTTGTCTTCACTTACATCTGTTGAGGTGCAAATTAATTTTCACTCCACACTGCAAGTTATTCAATTTTTGCAACAGAAATTGTATCAATAAGATATAAATTCACTTCTATGCTAGCACAAAGCTTTCACTGACTGTAGAAATATGTTGGACTCTGCAAATACAGAATTGTTTTGAATTTGTGTTATTCCAATGCTAAATATACCCAGAAGGATAAAAATACTTATATTTGTACAAGTGGTTGAATGTATAATATTTCTTACTTTTCCTTGGTAAGAAATTACTCTTTGTTATATTATTTTATTAATGGGACTCACTATAGTTACTTTTAGATGGAAGTTGGTTGCTTCTTGAAGTAATTGTGCTGTTGATAATATATAGAAAGGCAACTTTCTCTCTGAGATGATGAATTGTATTTTTTGACATGCACTGTGTCATAAGGCATTATTATTAAAATGTCAGGTGACTTTCTAACATCAGTAATATCTTTTCTGCAGACATTCCAAGTTATGGTTTTCTACTTCAAAATGTGCTCTGTCTGTGCTCACTTATGCACTTTAGCATAAAAACCAAACAAAAAACCCTTGCACTATTGAGAAAGGCTGAAAGGTTTTTTCACAGAAATAGTAATCATACTTTACCTAATTTCACAGGTAATTTATTTTTATTCAAAGAATGTCCTGAGAATAATTGTTTTCCATATAGCTTTTATTTACTTTCATATGCTTTTCATAGAGTTATGGTGCTGCAAACAATACTACAAAAATTAAAAAACCAAATCAAATTATGCAAGAATAGAATACATAAACATGTACATTTTTTTTGTCTCTAAACAATTTGGCCTTATAATAAGCAGAAATTAAAAGTGCATGAGTAGTTTTCTCAATTAACATTAATTAGAAGAACAAAATTTGATAGATTGAAAAAATAGTCTGTTTCCCCAGAAGCTAACATACATTTGTAACTCTGTGCCTACTGAAAATACTAAAACATATATTAAATTAAACTTACAATTTTAATTAATTACATCAACGTGCCAGTAATTACAAGTTTTCTCAGAGGAAAAATGCACTTTGTAGCCCTGACAGCATAGCTGGCACAGACAAATAATACATTTTAGTAAATAGAAACAGATTTTAGTAAAACAGATGTCAATGAAAATTATTTGCAATTTTACCTAAGTCAGTGAGCATACATTCTTTCTACCAGAATAAGTGGTAGAGGTTCTGGGCCTTGCATCCTTTAACATTTTCTGCAGGCAGACATACCAAATCTTGTTAATTATTTTAGTACAATCTGTAGAAATGTCTTAAAATTAAAAAATATGCAAAGAAAAAGTTTATGTGGAGTCTGAAAGACACAGCTGAATTTTTTAGATCTAGTCAATGTTGTATGTGTACAGTTATTAGATACATATTTAAAATATATACAAATCCACAAATCATGTTGCAAATGTATGAGATTTTTGAGTAAAATGGTGCCAGTTCTAAAAAATTATGCAATGTTATGTCTGTCTTTGATTTACTGCATTTTGGTGTTGGAATTTGTTTTGAACTGGATCAATCCTGTCAACAGTTGTCCTATTCTTTATAGACTCATTAATTAATCAAATCTAAGTACCTTTGTGGTTACCCACCTTGTCATATATAGCTGGTAGAGCAATCAATTTCTGGTGAGCAATAAAGAAAAAGGACGTATTTTCAAGGACTTCTATTTGATTTGTATTTGTTGCTGTCTTTGGCTTTAGCACAGTAGAGGAGCATACAAACACACTTCATTGCTTTCCTTAGAAAATAATTTTCCACTTTGGAAGAAGTCTGAGAGAGAAGCTTAGGAAATTTTCCTTTTCTTTCTTTTTTCTTTTTTTTTTATTCCCATTCCCAAGTGCAAATATTCTCTATTTGTGATAAAAAATTAATTCAATAAAAATACATGAAACACATATTTAAATCTCTTAAATTTGGCCAAGCACAAAATGAATATCTGCAGTGAAATTTACTTCTTAAAAATTCCCTTGAAATTTCAGTCACCTTACTCATTTTTGTGCTGAGGTTTTAAAAAATGGGGCATAATCATTTTTATAAGAGAAAAGGGAACTCTACTAACTCCTTTGAGAAAAGTTTTCTTGAGGACACTTTCACAGTAGTAGATTTTGTCTTTGTTCTGCCGGAAAAAAAGAGTAGACTGATGTATGAATGCTTCAAAAAAACACTGAGTAAGTGAAAACATTTAATTTGCAATACAATTCTGAGGGCAGCCCTAATAACAGCTGTTGGCAGTGCTCTGTCTGTAATGTGGTATTTACACTCATTTCTGCTGCTGTGTTTGGAACAGTTATAAATACAATAACTATTTGCACTGGTGAGGCTGCACCTTGAGTGCTGTATTCAGTTCTGGGCACTACAAGAAAAGCATTGAGGTGCTGGAGAGTGTCCAGAGAAGGGCAACAAACCTTGTGAAGGGTCTGGAGGATGAATATGTGGAGTGGCTGAGGGAGCTGGGGTTGTTTACCCTGGAGGAGGCACCAGGGTGACTTTACCACTCTACATCTTTCTGAAAGGCAGGTGGGGCCATTAGGGTTTGGTTTCTTCTCCCAGGCAAACAGCAACAGGGCAAGAGGACACAGCCTCAGCCTACACACGGGGATGTTCAGGCTGGACATCAGAAAGAATTTCTACATGGAAAGGGTTTCTAAACATTGGAATGGACTGCCCAGAGAGGTGGTGGAGTCACCATCCCTGGAGGTGTTTAAGAAATGACTGGATGTGGCACTGAGTGCCATGGTCTCCTTGACAAGGTGGTGGTGGGTCAAGGATGGGGAACTTGATGGTCTCAGATGTCTTTTCCAACCTAAATGATTCAGTGATTCTGATTCTTTGAGAAATCCAGTCTCCTTCAATGTGGTTTTGTTTCACAGTGAGGAACTTTCAACTGTTTTTTTTTTCCCCACATGAGGACCTGAAATAGTTAATTTAGCTGAAGAAAATGTATTTACTTTGTTTATTAAGGATTTAGCTTTCCTTGCAGAAAAAAGGTCATGGTAATGTACTGGAGATCTCTATCACTGGGAAGTCTGTTCTCTTCAGCCAGCACCGGTGGCATGTCTGGTTGACAAATTTTTGACCTTCCTGTGTAAATTGTGGTCAGACCATAAAACTTCTTATCAGACAAAGAGCCAAGACCAATAGCATGGCTTACATCTTTCACAAAATTGCATTCTATATGCCATGAACATGGGCTCATATTATTGGATATGAATGCTACTATGAAGCTCATATTTTTAAGGCATACTGTCAGGCTAAAATTCTTGAATTTGATTTTGCTTTAGGCTTACTTTAAAGAATGACACTGGTTTTTGCAAAACTTGTCACCAGTAGTTCAGCATTTTGTGCTGAAATGCTCATATATAACTGGTGCCACCTCATTCCTTCACAGACTTTCTCATATAACACTAACTTACTAAGCAGACATTCAGACTTGCAGCACCCCTCTACATGTGGGGAGAGGAAAATGAAAATAAGGAGTACAGTTAGTGAAACACATTTGGAAACATCTGCTCTAGACACGTCCGCTGAACTTAAAATTAATGGTAATTATAATCTCAATAATCAAGATATAGTATGTGGTTTTCAGTATGATTGTTATGTTAACCTGGATTGCTTATTGTGTCATTTCAGTAAAGGATGAAATGGAAAAATGAATATTTACCTATTAAATTATTTAGTTATTTAGTTTGGGCTTTTCTTTTTGGTGGTTTTTTTTTTTTTTTTTTTTAAATTAATGGGCAATCTGGCTCTTCCCAGAATAGATATAAGTTCTCAGTTCAGTAACATTGTAAGTAACTTATCCAAACTGATAAAAGAGGGGGAAAGGAACCCAACAAAATCTGTTTCTTTTCTGCAACATTCTAAACATTTTTTTAAAGAATGCCATTTTAAAGTAAATCCAGAATGAAGTTTCATTACATACATGTGCATATACGTTTTGAAAAGAATAATTTACAAAACTTCTAGTCTGTTAAAAGTTGTCACAGAAAAAACAAGCTGCAAAATAAAAGCAAAAGAATGTCTATTTTAAATATTACTTAAAAGTATTTTATATATCCACTACAATTTTGTTCAAGTTTTAGTTGAAGACATTTCAAATCAGAATTTTTAACAATTTCTCCTGTCATTATTTTTATTCAATTTTTCAAGTAAAATTAAACAAAATGGTGTGAAGAGAGCAAAGGGCCACATTTGATTTATATGCATTGCAGACAGAGAACGAGTGAAGCCATATACAAACATAGGACTTGGTACTGGAATATGCAGAACAATGTTTTGTTAGCTAAAGAGGAACTTCAGTATAACTTGAAAACACATCTATGGCTGATAATGCAACAGGATTACGATGAGAGGGACAGGACACTTAAACCATTACCATTACACAGTGTTTTCCTTTTCTGAAGGAGGGCTTATACCATTTTGTTGTAGGGTTCTCTAGCATGAGGATAAAGTAAAAGATTTTTTCTTACTTAGTGAAAATATTTTGCATAATTTTGAAATCTTTCTTTCACTCTTCAGAAGTGTATGTTATATCAAAATTATTAGCTTCTGTTCCTCTTAGGATTGCAACACAGAAATCTTGAAAACCTTAAAGGCTTGGTTCTTGCTGATTTTTACAAACTGACACTTCTCATGTCATTTTTATGGTGATGAGAGAATTTAGTTAATCTGTGATTCTTAATACCAATTGGACATTTAAATTAATAAATTCAAATTAACTGCAGCTAACCTCTTTCTGAGAAGGCTTCCCTTCCATGAGCTGCTCCCTGCTCCGTCTCAAAGAGTTGGAGTAGTTGTCACTGTTATGCCAAGGTGTGGGGATTCCAGCAGAGATGAAGTCAAGCTTTCTTTTGGAAGACAAGGGCAAAAGAGAATGTTGCAAGCTTTATAACACCAGCAGATTTTTTAATGATAGTCAACAGTTTTTTTAAAAAAGTAATTGAATATTAAAGACTAAGAAACCACAATCATCATCATCATATATTTTTTTGGAAACATGGGGATTTAGGGAACACTTGCAAGTTTTGCAGTTGTATAAAACTTCTTACAAACTTTCAGAACCAAGCACTAAGTTCAAGTTGTTTCTAAGTGGGATTTTAAGACCAAAATGAAGATTTCACAGCCTTGAAAAATAACCCTACAGAGGAAACTTAAGACTTCTTATATGTGCACATCACATCTCTCTTCGAGCACCATCCTTGTCCTGTCAAAATGTTTTTACTTTTCCTTGTTTCTTATACAACCTCCTGAAACAAGACTAAGAGGAATGGGTATTTTAATTGCAACTTAGTCCTTGTTTTGTGGGGAGCAAAGCAAAGCAAGCCAAAGAGCATTCCCATAAGCCTTTTGATTTGTACAGTCTGTTTGGTTTGTGATTTAAGCAGCATTGAAATGTATGCCTCTTTCTGCTAAATCAGAAATCTAAATGCACAATCTTAGACCATAGGGACAACAAATATGTTTCTGGCATACTACAGGGAGCTCTGTCTGCCAATCAACTACATTGATTATTTATATGTCAGACATTTCTTTAGTACTATAAACCATAAAAAGAGAAATCAACAATATGTATTAGATTTTTTCTGCTGCTACACCTTTAAGGTCTAGATTTATCTATCTGTATTCACTTTATCAGAAACAGAAGTTGGTGACATAAGAGTTGAGAAGTTCTTGGTGAGCGACTAGATGCATGTACATTAAGCAAATTCTATTGCTGAGCTATTGTGTTATAAACTCATAAGAGTAAAATATAAAATATTTTTGCACCATTTCTTCATCATTCAACTTTATTTGTGTCAGCTGTTGTCTCAGTTAAAGACATGCCTAATTATTTTTCAATAAGAATATTTCTCTATGTTGTTTTCATTCCAAATATCCCAATATAATTAATTTCTTTCATACCCTACTTCAGTAAATTGTCTCAGCCTGTTATTTAAAGTTTTCTTCCTGCACACAAATTATTCTGTAGTTAAGAAGTTTATAGACTATATCAAAACTAATTTAAGTCTGTTCAAAAAAATTCATGTTTATCTCTAAATAAGGAATTTAACTATAGGTAAAGACTACAATGTTGTTTAAGCTGCAAATTGCTTGGTTTGCATTTTGCTTGGAGGTGTGTATCTTTGCCTTAATTATTGCTAAATCCTCCTAAGATTCAGAGCTTTGCAGACAAACTCAGATGTAAAAGGAAGAAAAAGTTAACACCTACAAATCCTTAGAGAGGACATTAGCCACCAAACCTTGCTGGGAATTTACCTGCCAGCACTTGCCTCTTTGTACCAGATCTCATTCTGTCACTCCAGCTGAAACTGGTGGTCCTGATACCCTTGCAACAGCTGCAGCATCAACTTTTGTCCTTGCTTGTTCCCTTCTGTGACATTTTCTTGCCACTCTTCTCAGGAAAGCTTTTTAAAAGAAGGCAAACAAGAAAGGCAATCTTCCTCTTTTCTTTTCAGAGTCAGTTCTTAGGGAAATATCTATTGATGCAGTCTACTCTCATTACTTTTGCTGGACATTTCTGCTCAACTTCGAGGATGACTTACAGTTTTATGTTAAGTCCCAGCCTCACTTGCAAGTGGTCTGGCTGCAATCCTGGTTGTACAGTTTGATCTCTCTACATTCAAATCTAAGACATGTATTTCATCTTCAAAATGTATGTATAATGGAAAAATCTGACAGACAGGATGCTGGTAAAAGGGAGGTCAGTGGAATACTGGGAATCAAAGCCAGGCTGAGCTCAGTGGGGATTTATGTCTGCTGGCTCTTGATGATACTTCACATAGTTTCTCAATGGTAATGGCATCTGCTGGGTCAAGAAAGACATCCTCTCAATATAATGTATATACATGGGTAGCCAAGGTATGGGATGACAGAAAAAAGAGAGAGCACCATGTATTGCTTGGAAATCTAGAATTACTCCCTAAGAACACATACCTGTATAACAGAGAAAAAAAACAAATAACTTGCAGCAAAACCCCCCCCCCAAAACTACTGATAAAAGCCAAACAAGAAAAAAGGTCCCTGGTAGACCTAAACTTAGGTCTCTGGCAAATTAGAATGTAATTTTTGGATGCTGTTCAGGTCTTACACCTTCCTCATTCTTTTCTTTCTTCCTCTTCTATACTTCCATTCAAGACACACATCTTGAATAAATGGAAACTCTAGTGTGAAAGATGAATGTCATAATCCACACAACTAACTCAAAAAAAACCAAAAAGAGTGCCAAATTTTTCTGTGTTTTCGTCTCTGTTACTGAGCAAATCTTTTATGTAGCTATAGAAAGGTAACTTATTGTTGGAAAGAAGATCTGTGGAGGGCTACTATATGTCTATACATTGTACACACTTGAATTACAAAATTGCAAGAACTACATGAACTCAATTATTCCAGGCCACAATCTTCCTTAGTTTGCATGCTAGCATGAACAACTATATTTACCTTTTCAGTCATATTCATCTGACTAATCTGGAGAGAGCTTAATAAAATAGGACAAGAAGTTGGAAAATCTAAGCAGAAAGGATGTAGTAGTGTACAGCTGCAGTTATAATGCTGCTATCAAAACACAGGTATATCAAATTTTCTAGAATTTAATTGTTCACTTATAGGCCCTTCTGAAACAGTATTAAATGGAAAGGCTGGAAAGATTTGGTGTCTGAGAGGATAAAGGGAGTCTTGGTATTTACTTCTTCATTTGCAGAACCGAGTAACATCATTCAGGGTTAATCTTCAAGTTCACATATGAATTGAATGTTCTAAGCATTCTGAAGAAATATGTCAATCTTACATTTGGTTCAAAGGAATGGAGATTTTTGGCTTCCCAATTCACAATTCCTTACTTATGGTCCTCGTCTTCTGGAAAATGGAGCTTTTTTGGTTGTCTGTTCCTCAAGAATTTTTTTCCTCTACTGACATGCTATTAAAAAAAAATAAGGGGTTTTGCACAGATCAAATAAATATGCAACAATGAGACTTATCAAACAGTATTTTTCCAAGGAATTTTAAAAATCAGCTTGTTTGTATTTAATACAATTACCTTATCAATCTATTAATTTATCACAGAGGAATCTTGGGGATATCTTAATTGACAACTAGCTGAGTATGCATTTGAAGATAGCTTAATTTTTGCAATGAAGAACATTTGTATGGGAAATGATGAGATACAAATACTGTCAAGAAATGCTTTTTCTAGAATGTCTTTATAGGACAGTAAGATCTGATACCTTGTTTAGATAATATGTGAGCCGTGTAAGATGCCCAGTGCCTTATCTATTATCAGTGGATAGATGAGCCTTTCCTACTTAAACACCTTTTTTTCTGAAAGCAAGAGAAATCCCAAAACCCCCTATACTTTTATTGTAGGCCACAGCCTCAGTACAAATTTGTTGACAGGAATGAGAGTCATGTTGTATTTTGATACATTCTGGATGCTACTACTAAGATAATTTTTTAACTTGTCTTTGCATGCTTTTACTTTCTTTGAAAGCAAGTCTAATGTAATCATCTCTACTGTAAGGATTCTTTATATTGATTTCCGTAACAGAAAAAAAAATGATTTTTTCTTAACTACTTCCATCTCTGATGGACCTGGAGTATGAGTTTTTGGTTTTTATTTGATCATTACTTAACTTGTGGCCTGGTTTCAGTCAAGGGCAGGGTTAATTTTTTGCAGTAAGCATGGGGGCGGGCCTGGAGCAGCGTGGATGTGGCAAAGATCCTATTGTTTTTCTAAGGAGTCTTATTTCAAGGGATCGGGGTGGGAGGAGGGGGGAAAGGGTTTCTCTTGCTCTGTCTTCTGGGAAGAAGGAGCAGGTAGGCTGTGTCCTTCCTAACATATGTGGTTGGACATATGCCAGTAACTTTGGAGTTTGAGTTACTTAAGGCAGTCAAAGGGGTTTCAGAAAAATGGATAAGTAATCAGCTTTGTGATAAGCTTCAAAGGTATGTAAAACATGGAATAGGCATATGTGTGTTGAGATGGAAATGGATCTTGCATGGTGCAGTTCAAGCACAAGAGGACAGGAAGATTACAGAAAGTAGAGCTCAATTATTTGGAGAAAAAGGAGGGGATTTGTGTAGGTCAAACCTTTGAATGTAAGACAATTAGAACTTCTCTATATTAATGAATTTTGTCTGTTTCACAGTAACTAGAAGACTTGAAATATAAAGAAGAGGTTTTAATTAAAGGATAGATAGCAAGAAGAAAAACAAGGGGGATAGAATTAAAAGAATGGGTCAAGATGAGCCACTTCACAGCCTGAGAGTTTTTAAGAAATGATGCCAGGACATCAGATCAGAGGAGCTACAGAACTGAACAACATGCCTCTAAGATTGATAAGAGAACTGTGTAGGAAAGCTGTCTTACAATGCTTTTGAAATTATTACCGAGAGGCTGTCATCCTGGGAAAACAAAAGTTATGCCTGTGGAATTTGGTCAAAACCCCCCTTTTTTCCCCTCTTTGTTTTCATTGCATAGGTGATGTCACTTTTGCAACTATACACCAACTTAGAATAAAACTTCTGTGGGAAAGAGAACAGTTGTTAACAGACAGAACAGATTTCACTGATGCAAAAAATACACACCTGGGGCCCAGTGTTAAAATGGGAGAAATACATAGTTCTGTCTTGGACAAGGTGGGAAATTGGAAAGTCATACTCAGAGGGATCACACAGTGAACAAAGGCTTGTCTATCTCTTAATAGGGTCATTATATTTTGAAAGGTTTCTATTAGGTTACCTTAAACATAAGCTGTAAGAAAACAGCGAGTACTGTAACAAACCCCTAACCCAGTACTATAGTACTGAAGGGAACCAGACCTGAAAGAAGCCATCCTTTTTCTGTATCACAGAACTCTCCCATTTTATATATCACAGAATCAATGCAGTCTGGTGCAGAATATCACTAGTAGCATTTACCTCTCCAGCAGATAATCAGCATTTGATTGCCTTGTCTTGAGGATACTCTCTTCCCCTCTCCACTCCTCCATGTACAGTGCTTTGCTGTTTCAATTACATATAGATGACTATTGTCCAAAAGGTAAATAAATTCTCATTGTGAGAAATGCATGTTCCATTTCTTTCAGGATGTTATGTTTTTAGCTACTGTTATTCAGTAACCAAGCCATAAATAATATTTTCTTACCAACACTAGGACACATGAGGCAGAATTATTCTTGTGCCATGTGGTTTAGTAGAAAAATGGTTTATGTAACATCCAGTTTCTATTGGATTGACTGAAGACTGCACTTCAGGGGATCCATCCTGACTAAGTGGCTTCTCACCCAGAAAAAAATTATTAATTTCTTGCCCTTTGTGGAGGAAAAGAGTGAAAACAATGATAACAAAACATCTTGGTAAATATGTAAGTTCTGCTCTCCATCAGTTTGGCCTGAATTATTCTTGAAGGAAAAGAAAGTGGAAGTACTTCAGGATTCACCAGAGAGGTTTTTTTATTCGTGAAAGTTATTATGTAAATTTCTGGCTTAAAGAAAGAGCTCCTAATAAATACTAAAGTTGTAGAAAAATGGAAACTCGACAGGGATTACATTCACATGCTATACTTCTTGATCCCTAGTACTTTTCTTTTGGGAACAAATAATTGGATGATTAAGTGTGATCTTAAGTAATGACCTTCTGAATAACTCCAAAAAACATGCACCTGGGAGATTTAAGTGGTATACTAAGTATCTGTAAGAGCAAGCTGAAAGTGGTAATTACACTGAAAGCCAGTGTAATTGTTTGGGGATCAATTGTCAAACACTGGCAAACTTGAAGAAAGTTAATGAAAGCTCAGTACACAGACTCATGTGACTTCAGTGATTTTCAGATAATTAAGGACCAGGTTAGAAGGTAGTGTGAGGAAAATAAAAAGCTATTTAGTTTGCTTTTGTTGAGTGACATTTGAAGGGATGAAGGATATAAATATTTTTTTTAGAATAGAGTCCACTTTAAAAAAAATCTGTTTTTTGCCTCAGCTATAATATTTAGTAATATTAACTAGATTAATAATATTAACTTAATATTAATCTTAAGAACTAAACTTTTTAACATCTTTTCGCATTTAACATCATTTAACATTTTTTAATTGAAATAATGATGAGCTGCTCCATACCCCCACTCCCCTTCCTGTCATAGGCATAGGAAACCCCTCCCGGTTGTTCTGCCACTGGAGAAAGTATCTTGAAAGTTAGGGGACAAGAAATCTCTGGACTTCTTCATCAGGTTTCCATTTTGGAGCTGTTTGAGCAGGATGGGAAAAGGGGTTTCTGTGTTGTACAGAATGGAAGTCCTCAGTGTGAACATCAGTTATAGTAGATGGCAGGGTGTTAGACATATAGTCATTGATGTTAAGAACATCTTCACAGTGTTCTTGTTCTTTGCCTTTGGTGCTGGATCTGTTTAGGATGGAATTATTTTCCCTCACAGCAGCCAATATGGTGGTTTGCTTTGCATTTGGGGCTAAAACAGTCTTGATAGCACACCAATAGGTGTTTGCCTATTGCTGAGCTGTGCCTGCACAGCACCAAGGATTTTTGGTTTTACCCATTCTGACCCCTTTGGGGGAAAGGAGGAGGAAGGGACGTCATTCATGGTCATGGCACTTGTTTGCTCTGGTGATCATTATGCATGCTGAGACCCTGCTTGCCAGGTGGTGGCTGGACATCAGCCTACTGGTGGGAAGTAGTGAATAAATTCTTCATTTCCGTTTGCTTGTGCATACCACCTTTGACTCATCTATTTAACTCTCTTCATGTCAATGCACAAATCTTCTTGTCTTCTATTTTCTGTCTGCCCTGCAGGAAAGGGGAATGAGCAAGTGGCAGGGTAAGTGCTCTGCTGCTGGCCATACTCAGCCCATGACGCCCTCCCCTCTCTGCTCCTTAGAAATCCAGCTCCTAGGAAAGGTTTTTGAGGCTTGTCCTTAACAGTTGGATTTATACATCAGAAGGAGGAATACTTAGTATACTACCTTTGCTACCTAACTCTAGACATGCTGATAAATGGTGGGGTTACGCATCCTTTTAGACCTTTCCATCACCCTCACCCCGCGTAAGAGGGAATTTTCCTTAGATCCTGGGAAATGGCAAGAATATCACAGCTTTGTGTGTTTCCCCTTCCCTACAAAAAGGTTATTTTCTAAAAAGTTGTAGTTTCCTTTGGATGCAGACATGGATGACTCTGACTGTAAAAAACATTTGCACAGCTAACACTGAACAAATAATCTAAGATGAATATGAAGGGTTTAGGAAAAAAAACGAGCTGTGTAGGTGTGTGTGTGTATATCTGACAACCAAACTGTAAACATACTGCTTTTACACCAGCAAAATGTAAACATGCTGCTTTGTTTGAACAGGAGGATGCTCTGTTTTTTTTCCTCAGGGACCTCATCTTACCAGTCTGTCTAATGGCCTCACCCTTCCTGTCAACTGACGTCATAAAAGAGCTCTCTAACACCAAGAACAGCTGCTTATCTAAACAAGCAATGTCATGCAAGTGTCTCTAGAGCAATCTGATGTCTATATTGTTAAATGTTTTCTTTCAGCAGAAGAATGCACCTGCTGCCTAGTCAGGAGGCTGATCTCTTTTGAAGAGCATTTGTCATATATTTGAAGTGCCAAATGAGAGATTGGCATTTGTATGCAGTGACACAATTACACAATTAGTCTCCCTTCTGTTCCATTCTTCTGTCTCTTCTCTCAGCAGCATTCCTTCATATCCCTCCTGGCTTTTCTCCTTCTCTTGCTCTTCAGTATGGGTCCTTTTCTTTCTCTCTCCTGGACAAAGGCATCTGGCGTCCTCTCCACATTCATAATGCTGTGCTTCTCATTGGTCCCTTCTCGCTGCTTAACTGGTGGTGTATGTCAGGTTCCTCCTGCAGCTGATTCTATTTCTGCCTGTTCATTTCAGGGAACTGTATCCAGCACCAGTATCTGACCAATTGCTTGTTTCCATTTGATTTTGGAAACCTCCAGATTAATATGCCAATAATACAATAAAAACATCCGAGTATCCACTAGAAGATGCTGAAATCATGCTATAAGATACTTAATCCAGTATTGCAGAATTATCGCACATCTGAAAACACTGTTCAGACCCATGCCATGCTGGTCATATTGGAATAAGTACTTAACAGGCAGAACTCCCTGAAATTAATTCAGAACTCACTGAAATTAATGGGACACATTTGAAACACTTGGCATTTTCTGCCACCCTCAAATAAGGTATGAACATTCAGAAATACCTCTCTCCCAAAATTTATGTTCATGGTACTTAAAAATATAAGCTTTCACTTAGTTATTCTTGAAGCTAAGAGACATTTTCTATGCCATGAAAGCACAGGCGTCTGACATGACATTATTTCCAGGTCTAATACAGTCTCTAGTTTAGTTTCATGCCTCTCTTTTTTTTTTTTTTTTTTTTTTTTTTTAAACTGCAACAGATTTACTGGGAAAAAAATTGGTTACAGAAAATCATTATCAACTAAGAAGTGTTCATAAACACATTGTGAAACTTTACTTCAAGTCAGGAAACATTGTAAAAAGATTAATTTTGCAGCAGCTGTGCTTCCACAGCAAGGATCTAAATAGACCTGAGCAATTCTGAGTCACTTTTGCACTTTTTGCTGATGTTCTGGAATTCAATCCACTGCAGAACATAAATAAACCTAGTTTTTGACCCATCATGAAAAATGACCTCCTGCTCCCCTCTTCATCTTTCTCAGTTATACTTTTCCTACATAATATTTTCATATTTTTGAGTATCCACAGGAAATTTAGTATAACTCCAGTAGTGAGCTAGGTTTTTAAAGGTCTCTATTTGCAATTAAATAAATTCTCCAAATAGACAATTCAGTTCTTAACTTTTACAATTTGATAAGTGGTTTCTATGGTGAGGGACTCCTAGCATTCAAAGAAGGATGGATTCAGCTGATGGTTGAGGATGACAAGCAGATTTTAAGTAAGTCCATTGCATTGGCCTTTGAGAAGAATCTGCATCTATACTACAAGTGTTCAAGTTCAATTTTATAAACAAGACTCAATTTTTGTGTGCTATGGGCTTCTTTGCTCTCTGCACTCAATTATGGCTATAAAACAAAAGACAATATATTCTGTCAACAGAATGAAATAATGCTGCTAGGTAATAGAGTTTGAAATGTTTACAAACCTATAAATGAAAACTGCGCCATTAATATGAATGAATATAATAAAATTCGTCCATGATAATTGCTACATGCATAATATTGCACAACAGAGCTATTTTTAGCACATTAGTTACAGGTTTTATAGACTTGGAAAGGCAGTGACTGTTCATAAGTATTATCTTCTGTTATACAAAAGAATTTTCTTTCACATCCTTTCATTAAGTGTTAAAGGCCTTATTCTGTAGTGGGCCAAGTCTGATTTTTAAACATGGAAGATAACTGTTTAATTACATGTTCTAGGTCATAAGAATATTTGGACTGCTGATCCAAAGAATTCTGTCTTGCAGGAAAAGCTACCAGTTCCTCTGTTTCTCAGCACTGCAAGCCAGTGGTCCAGTGTGTCCTTTCACAAAGTAGGCATAGCTATAGTCTATTGACAAACTAATTATCTCAATGCACATGTATTGAGATAATTGAGTCATTGAATGTGCATGAGTGATGATGTCGGCTTTGATTATTTCCTCTCCAAAGAGAAAGAGGCAGAAAAGTCTCCACTGGATTTCAGGTGCCCTAGTAATTACACATCTGCCCTTGCCTGCTGCAGCTTTAGCTCATTACTAAGAAAGGATTTGCAGAGTAATCTAGAATATTGAGGTGACGAGGAATGGGCAGGAAGAATTCTGTCCTAGTACACTCACTAATATGTGGGAAAAGAGAGAGGAACCCAAATAGTAAGAGAAAATGATTAAGGTTTTGCATGAAAGACTGGAGGAAATCTGGCAATTTAGCAAGCTGCAGGCTCTTTGGGAAGTCCTAAATGATGTGAATATCAACCACACAGCATCTGAAATAGTCCATGAAATAGTGCAACCCTCAGTAAGGCATTGCTAGTGGAGGACAAACTTGGTTCCTGTGGCTGCTCCAGAAGAAAAAAGTCATAATATGAATAACAAGTTCATTTTTAAATGCTGGTGGATAAATGATATAATTGATCAGAGATCAGAGATTTTGTTCATACCACTAAAAATATGTACGTTATTTCATCCTGTAGTAACAGTTCTCATACTAATGAACATCTGGCATACAAAGCTCCGTTTAAACTACCTTTGAAATGTCAACCTTTAGAGATAAATTAACTATTGATAATAGCCTGTGGTGGGCTGAAGAAGTTTCCTAATCAGAAATAGAATGATATAGCAGATGGAGGATACAACTTTTGTAAGTGTAGGAGGACAGCAGTTAACTTCAAAAGCCCAACAACAATTTCCTGTGATCTTCCTTTCTAATCAGTCAAATAGGTTTCTCTCCAAAAACCTCACAGGTCTTATTTTCCTTTGTTTTGGATCAGAGACTATAAGACACTTCAGTTCTGCTACTTTGAATTTCCATGAAAACATTAACCTTGTGTTGGGATCTGTGGAAGGAATCATCTTGTTGTTAGATTTTTCACACTCCTGGAGAAAAATCTTAGACTACATCCCAGAGACTCTTGTACATCCTCCTGTAATTTTTTTAAGGTTTATACAGACTATTTTATTTCATTAACATAACTTCCATCCTCTGGAACCAAATCTCAAACTGTTTCAAGCTCCAAACTATATATCTACAACATATATTTTGAAATCATAAAATGGTTTGTGTGGCGGTGCAAGTGGCTGCAGCTGCTCTTTACCTGAGGGTAAAACCAAGACCAAATTATGATGGTCAGGCACTGAGGTTTAACAGCTCACTCCTCAGTTAGGGTGAGAGCCCATAATCCCCCAGTTCCATGATCTACATGTTCTCATATGATTGGTTCATGTTTTCCCCTCCCTATTTTTTGTAAAAACTTGTAAATATTCATTTCCCTTAGGGAATATGTATAAATTCTAGAAGCTTCTGTGTTACTTGACACCCCATTGGTTCCTTCCGTAAGTCCCTCCTGTGTGTTACTCCCATTGGTTCCCTCAACTTCAACCCCTTCTCTTTCCCCTAATCCCATTGGCTGTATCCCTTATCCCCGCCTTTCCTATCCCCACTATAAAATCCTTGGCCACCCTCAGATTTTTGGCTCTTTGTTCCTGGTACCTTCCCAGTAAGTCTTCTCTGTGGAATCCATATGCTGAGTCCCTTCCCTCATTCTTTGTCTCCGCCTGTGTGCCTTTACAGCCAGCTCAGATACAGCTCCCTTGGGTGAGGAGCTCACCCCCTCTGCATATTTTTGTGAGTGAGCCACTTTGAACCAGAGGGGTGCAGCTAGTTCTCTGGGCTCTTCGGTTAGCGTGCAAACCCTCAGGTTTGGGTTGTAAGGGACCTTAAATACCATCTTGTTCCAGCCCTCTTGCCGTCACCAGGGATACCTTCCACTAGACCAGGTCGCTCAAATGTTTGAGCCCATTGAACCTGGTCTTTAGAATCATGTCTATCCTTCTCTGAAATTTCTGTCAACTCAAGATTTTCAGAATATCTCCAGGTGTCTTTTTCTAGCAATTAACTGTATTGATGTCTCACATTTCTTAATACAGACTTCAACCACAAGATTACCTTTTTTCTTTTACTGGCCATGAAGTCTAAATCACTTTCTCACAAATCTTCTGTAGACTGAGACTTAGTAACATTGAATGATTAATTTGTTATACCAACTCTGAGGTTCACTGGGAGTGCTGTAAAGTAAGTTTGCCATTTCTGTTTGTGTGATATTCTTTCATGGCTATCGTGTAAAACTCTTGGCAACATTACGAGCTTTCCTTTGAAGAGAAAACACCTTAACTATGCAGAACTGTTTCCCGGAATAGTGTATATCAGTGAATGTCACTTGTGAAGCAGACCCTTTTCTGCTGTTTATTTCCTTGCTTCCCTATCCCAATGTTATGCTCACCCTTTAATTATGTGATTTCATTCTTCATTTTGTTATGTATTTTGACCCTTAATTTCCTCTCAATGTCACTGCAATCCAGAATGCAGCTCCTCTCACAATTGCGGCCTGCTTTTATTTGCTGGTGTCTGAACTTGTATCCACATTAAAGCTTCAGTTATTCAAAGGAACCCATATTTTAGACCAAGAGCTTGTCCCCTCATTATTTAATATTCTACACATTTTCACATCATTGCAAATTTTTACCAGCATCCAGAAAGTGTATTATTTTCATTATAAATATTGCTGAAGATATTTATTTCACCATACCAAGAATTAATCCAAGACATTACTGGGGAGAAAAGTTTTTTGTGAATGATTATTTCTCATTTACAATAGCTTTTGTAATCTATGAGCAAGAAGAAAAATTGAATGAGGTTTTTTTTTTGGCAATGGGACGCAATTCTACAATGTGTCAAATTTTCAAACAACTTTTTGTCACAGACCTTAACTAAATCAACTTTCTGGTTTGAGAGAGTTATACACGATGTGTAGCGATATTCCTATATAACGTGTGGGGAGATTAAAAAAATAATCATAAGCCTTTACTGTGAAAAGAAAACCTTCTTCAGAAGCAGTTTTTACTCTGATTAGAAGAAGCAGCAGCCTTATCCTAGTCAATTCTTTCTCTACAAGATTATTTCAGAGTGGCCCAGAACTAGTCCTGGATACTCCCACTACATTAATGAGTGTCTGGATGAAACTGTACTTCAAAGTCAGGATGGGAACACAGAGATTAACTTTGTCTTTTTACAATGGGATAAATTGTTTTTCAGGAAAAAGTTTTGGTGCTAAAGATAGAATTATTGTGAATGGAATTAAAATTACAGGTTCTTAAGAGGGATGATGAATATTAAATGATATACAAATTATGGGGTAAAAAGTTGTAGCTGTAGGAATCTTAGTTTTCATAGAATCAGTCCATGTTTTTTCCCCTTGTTTACACTTCACTTAAAAACACTATGCCATACAGCTACCCAAATATTAAAAGCTTCTACAGGAAATCTATGAACTAAAAGAAATCACCCGGGGAAAGAGATAATTACTTCTTTCTCTCTGGTGTGGCATATCACCTGCCCATACAATGGTGAATTGACTAAGTTAAAAAAGAATATATACATAAGTCAGAAGAGTTCTTTGTCACATTGTAAATGCCTGTCCTGTTGTCTTGCTTTTCAACTGAAACATGAAACCTGTCATTTCACATAAAATATGGTGACACTGGGTTATTTAGCTTTTGAGATATTTTATCAGCAAGAAAGGTTTTTTAAGACAGAGGGGCAGAATAACCAATTAAATTCATTCACATTTACCTCTTGCTTTGTTGCACGCATAAGTCACTGATTCAAAGGGAAAATGAAAGTCCAGCCAACTATTTTTCTCAGCTTTAAGCATACAGTCCTCATCATAACACCTTTCAAAAGGCAATGAAAAATTGAAGCTTAGGCATCCTTTCTTTGTGTCAGTCTTAATTCTTTCAAAATACATGTATGTCCTAATATTGAAAAACAAGAAAATATATTTGATAAACATACTTTTGTACTTAAAAAGAATGAAGGGTTTTCCTTTTTGTGAGTGTAACCTCAATTTCTTGAGGCAGTGCTTTTATTAGGACATGGTAGCAACAAAGAAGCAAATTGTAAACATTTATCACTACGCATTGCATTTATTGATTTTCCCATATAGAGTACTTTGGCTACGTGGATATACGTTAGTACCAATGAAAAATGAAAGGTTATAATGCTTTGCTGACTCTGGATCATCCACCACGACAGAAGAAAGCTTGGTTTTAAAGTGCCCAAGTTGGGCATTATCCATTTATTGTGTTGTAAATGCACTCTTTGAACCTTAAATAATGCTGAGGGACAATTTGGTCTCCTGGTGTAGTCCCACTGAAGTGAGTGGAATTGCACCAACAATTCAATTTGTCTCAGTGTGCTTGTGTGTTTCTGCCTGTACTTGTTGTAGTTTATTGTTTGGCTTCCTTCAGTAACTGTGAAGTATGCTGTCATCATAATCCAAATCTTAGAGTATACCATCAAAAAGCATCTCAAAGGCTGTGTAAATAAGAATTCGCCTGTGTTCTCCAGCCATGAAGGGAAAAACAGTCTCCGTCTATTTTTCTTCTCAAGGCTAAGTCTGCTTTTTCCCACTGAAATGGGAAGTTGGAAAGTTCCCAGCCATGCTGTCTGCATTTTAATGAGAAGTTTCTGTAAAGATTGGGCAAAATTCTGAACCAGGTCTCCCCTATGGAGGGAAGGAGGGGTCAGGGAAATGACAAGGTCAGGGAAGAAATAGACAGGATTGTAATTTCATATGTAGGATTACATTGTTTTAGCAGAAACAGTAGGGATTTTTTTTTCAGGCTGTTGTTTATGAATTTTAATACTCCAAGAGGCATGTCATCACACTGCAAGAATTCCCTAGTCCTCACTCATATGAAGTGTTGCTTCACACATTCTCTAGTACATACAATAAACACAGTGTTCCCCTGCAAAATTTGCACATGGTGGGCAAGGAGAAACACTTTGCATACTCCCAGAAAGCACTTGAGTGAAAGCCAGCTTATCTCTCTGCTGGCATTGAGTATATGTATATATCTATGCATACAGGAACTCAGACATCACTGTGGGGGAAGTTTTTAGAAGACAGACGAAACAGGACAGCTTAAAGTTTAAAACTTTACTAAATTAGTCATTTATAGCACTCTGTCCGCAAATGGTTAGTTCTTGCATATTAGTAATCTTCACCAGTATATGTACAATACTGTTCATCTTAACACTAATGTACTAAATTATATGTGAATATAGAGATCTGACATCATGTAGTTAGAACTGACGGCTGTGGTCCTCGATGGTCCTTGTTTATTTATTTATTTTTCTCACTTAGGCCTGATATTTTTATGCATCTAGCTATGGCTTTTATTATGCTTATCTCCTTCTCATCTGTCTTCTCAGCCACCTCTCTTGTGTGTTTTAGCAGGATGCCTGCCTATTTGCAGTGCCATGCACTTGCCTTTTTCTGTGTCGACATCTTGTTCCTTGAACCTTTTCTATATTCAACTGTTCTAACCTTTGTTTTCTCTCTTGGTGCCCACATTGCTCATGTATGAATTTATAGAATATTCACAGTGTTGTGGAACACTTACCCACAGTTTTTAGCTACACGGTGTCAGTATGCTTATATTCATGTTAAATTCAAGTTAATATTAATTATGTCCTAATTTGTGGATTTCTATAAGTTTCACATGCCTTTGTTTTGGCTACATCTCAGTGACAGTAGGTTACCTCATGCCTGCTGTGGGATGAGCTTACACACTTGGATAGCTACCATATAATGCTAATGTGCCATACATCTATGCCTCAGCTCCTGCCTTATAGAATGTCTCTGGTAACAGAAGAGACTCTAACTTCATATCTGTCTTTCTCCAGATTAAAAATGGTATTTAATTATCCAGTTATATCTGATTTTTTCTTTAAAATTACATTAAAACCGAAGCAAATCAAGTCTTGACTTTTCTGGTGTTTTCCTTTTTGTAGCTTGCCAATGAACTGTCCTCAGAGACCTCTGTTAACAAATCTCAAGAACTGGTGGAAAAATGGCAACAGAGGGCAGAGCTAAAGCTTCTGCATTTTTGGGCTCTTTGTGGTATTCCAAGTTAAATGCTAGGGAAATGAAGATAGAAGTCATAAATGTAAGTCAGCAGAGTATACACAATTTGTTCTGATTTAGGTGAACTGATGTTTTTCAAGGACTGCCATCCTGTTGTCCATTTATATTTTCCTTTTCTCTATCACCGTTGAAATGCCTCAGGCTCCAACCAAGTTTACCAGAAGATATGTTTAGTTCCTCTCAGCACTTCCTATTGTTCAGAAAGAATAAGCACATGTATTTGGATAAAATATCACTGCCCTTCAAGTCCCATGAGAAGGCCTTCATTTATCGTTAAGCATTTGGTCACTCCTATTAAATTTAGGAAACATTGAATCTTTTGAATCTTCAGACACAATTTCTTTCTGTAGTTTGCTACAGTTAAATAAATTCCATAAATATGTCTCTGTATATGTGTACTTTTTCTCTTCTTGCTTATATCCATAAGCAGCAAAAAAGACAGTCAACTTTTTGCCTCAAGGAAGCTTTCATCAAAGTTTCATAGGAGATGAATGACATCAGTCACAGGCTTGTCCCTAAATCTTTTTTACTAAAATTTTAATGTCAATTACAAGCTTATTTTTAAGGTAAGGCACTAGGACATAAGGACTGCTCTTCTCCCCTCTTCTATTTAAATGGATATTTCATTTGTCCCAGGCACACAAATTTGCATGTATGCACACAGGTAGAATTTTAAGAAATGGTTTTGAGACTCAGTAACATAATTTTCTGATAAAGCCTGCAGAGTCTATGTGGTGAGTCAAGAAAGAAAATTTTAATTTAGAACACATTGCTGTAGACTGAAAACGCAGTAGGTTGAATAATGCCTTGGAGTTCTAAAGTGAGATGAGATTCCATTGCTGTAAAGCAACAATTGCAGCTATGCAGACGTACTGTTTGCCCCAGATTTCTACCTTTCCCTCAGAGTAAAGAAGAAGGGGAAAAGGAAGAATTCTCTGGGGAAACTGCATGCTTTTATGTGGGTTTCTTTGCCTAGCACCTGACTGATAACACTGATTGACTGTAAATTTGTTTCTAGTGGAAAGACAAATGCTTTGGCTAGTATGCATGAGTATAATTTACATTGCCACTAGTTTATAGTTTATCGTCAGTCTTCAGGGAAAATTCTCATTTTAAGAAAAATCTTACAGTCAAAGATCTACTTTAATATCAGTTTTCACATATGTTTCTCCTTAGAAGTTACATTTACTAAATGGAATTTCTAAAAACAGCTTAGAGAAATAGCTGGAGTGCAGGGGCTTGGGGGGAAAGAAATCTTCTCTAGAGGAAACAGAGAGAATACATCATGGCCAAAAAGACTGACATGTGATAAGTCTTAGTAGTTGGAAATATATACAGACATAGTATTCAAAATTAAAATTGTCAGATAAAGTGTATGACATTCCACCTCAGTGAATTATAGTAATTTCTTTGATTTCAACATAATTTTTATGATTATCTAGTTAGACCTAAACAGAACTGGATAATAAAGTTAGTTAAAATTTACAGACAAATCTATATTTATGTGCACAAACAGGTATTTTGCCAGTTCAGTTTGCTACTTCATTTGCGTTTGCAAACTATAGTTTGTAACACAAACTATAGTTTGGGAACACATGATTTGGCAATTCAAATTTTAGTTGTAAAAAAAAAAAAGACTGGAGAGATCAATGGACAGTGGAATCCTTGGCAATTGTCAGCAACAGAAAAATGTAAAAAATAATGTATAATATTTCTCATGCAAAAAATAACTGAAGCAAGCAAAATTATCCACAATCATTGCTGAAGCTTATATGGCAATTTCCCAGCACTAAGATTTGGTCTTTGTTGTCTCTCTCTCAATCCATCTCTCTCTGTGGCAGATAAAATTCTCTCATGATAGGATATATCAGTTGGCCCGTAACTGTCAACACAGTTATAAGAATTTTGCAAAATAATTTTTTATTTTCCCAGCAAATGAAATTGATATTGCTGCTGAAATTGTAGAAAATGTTCATCTTACAAATAAAACAGGCATCATTATTTACTTTTATCTTTCTTCTGAAAAGCCTGGTGCAAGACCATTGAGGAACTTAATTTTCTGTAGTCAATACAAGGCACAGGAACATCTAATATTTCTTGTAGCCTACTTTCAGAGGACTCTGCAGACCTTCGGTCTTTCCTATCTCTGTGTGGAGGACACAATAAAAAGCAAAATCAACAACACAAAGAAAAAACACTATTATTTACAGGGAACATATCCTCTGGGTTTCCTGGTGTGTCTTATCATTCATGTTTGTCTTCCAAATTATAAAGCCTGTAGGGAATGGATTGTTTTGATATCTACATGTTGTGCAAGGTCAAGGATACAGTCAGTGCTGAGTAAATAAGCAAGCAGTGGTCAGTCAAAATCATAAAAGTCATACATAAAAAGTTTTTCTCATATATCTATATCTATATCTATATCTATATATCTTTGTATAAACAGTGTCTGGGAGATCAAAAGCCATGTTCTCTGTCCCATCAGAGTTTGACCCTAAAATGACATTATGTCTTCTGAAGGCACTTCTTGTTCGGTTTTTTTTAAATGAAAGATGCTAATGATAAATCAGTATTAATCCTCCTGATTTATTTGTGATAGCACTAAGCTTGTTAATCCTAGTTGTTTTTAATGAGGGCTGTACAATTTTAGGGTTTATCTTCAAGGACACTTAGAACTAAATTTCCCTTTATCCTAAAATTCTCTCTACAATGTTGTCCTGGGGTGACTGTATAATACTGTACTCCCTATCGCCTGCTTGTTGCCCAGACATGAGTTCTGTACCTTTAAGCTAGGTCTGGAGGGGGGGGGTGGGGGGGGAAGCTGGTGGAATTCTTTTGGCGGCCTGTGTTCAAAACACAGATAACTCCGTCGTTTTTTCCCCATCTCTCAGCTCTGCAGCAGGGAAGAGAGTTGCATTCTTTTGCTTTTTAGCTAGCTTCTCGTTCATTAGCTGAGGCAAGAAGTTTTCCTGGTACTGTGGCTTCTTCTTCTCCTGGAACTGTTCAGCTTTGCTCCCGTCAGGAATATCATCACCGGGAGGCCCCACACCGCGGCCCAGAGGGGCCCACGCCGCACCCCAGCTCCACAGAGAACAGAGCCACACCTACAGAAAGAACTCTGAATCTACCAGGTCTTCACCACAGCAAGAGGTTTTATTATCTAACATTATTAATTTATTTTTTTCCTTTGTGCCTGCATGCACCTTGCTTGTTAAATAAACAGGGGTTTTTTTTCACTTTCCTCCAAGAAATTCCTTTTGAACCTGTGGGGGAGGGGCTGCCGAAGCCTGCCTTCCATTAGAGGAGATGTTCATCGCAGGATGTTTCCTCCTAATTTGTCTCAAACCGAGACAAACATTTAACAGCAACAGAAGTCCTGTAAGAAGAGACATTTCCTTTATTATTATCTGAATGTAGTATATTTAAATTTGTAGGGAAAAGCTTTACAAGTGCTGCAGTTTCCTTGGAGAATATAATGTCCTTGGAGGCTTTTAAAATACGTGATCCTGTGATATATTGCTGCAAAATGTAAAAGAGACAAGTGAAATAGAAAACCAAAAATTTTAAAGCATGATCATCTAACATGCGCTTTTATGTGTTCATTCCTCAGATAGTAGATGTCTCCTGATATTCTACATGCATTGTAATGTAGGACTATGAGGTGACTAAGGTGCTTCACTACTGAGGGAGTATCAGAAAACCATTATAAGTCTTGGTTTTCTGTTCATGACTGAACTGTAATCCAGTTACTTGATGCAGAGTGTTTCACGTATATAGGTGAAGAAGATTTCACATTGCATTTTCTGTGAAAATCTTCAGCCAGAATAATTCACCTTTACTCTAGTTCTCAAAAAACAAGCTCAGGAAAACAGCCTTTATTCATATTTTACAGGATAATGCCTATGTATCAACCATTTCTTCTGCAGTTCCTTTGACTATGGTGTTCACATTCAGACAAATGCTTCTAAAACTCCAGTTTTCCAATTTTTGACAGGAAAGATTTTTCAGATTTTAGTGCCCAAAGAATTTGAAAATGGTGCATTTCCTCGAAAGTCACAGAGAATATGGGATATCCTCATAGTTCTATTATACAATCTCTCAATTTCAACCCAAAGAATGGAATTGACTTTTCTGAAAAACCCTGGTTTCAGGGACTATAAGCAATGGCTCTACTCCCCATTGGGATCCCTCCTCCCCACTGTCTTCTAGAGGGTACAGATGAGGAATAAAGAAGAGCATAAATCAGATGGGGACAAAAGAAAATCAGACAGTCCTCATGAGAGAAGAGATAATCCTTGTCCAGGCAGCAAACATGAGGGATGTGAGATTTCATATGGAAAGGGGTAGGCAGGTCAGGTGCAGTTGTCTAAAGCTGTCTTTGGGCTTAAGCAATGCTGATGAAGGCTCAGAGACCTCAGTCTCTGTTGGAAAAAAAGGGTCTGTGGACTCCGGTGGAGGGAGAAATTGCTGACCCAGCCAATATGGTTGATAAAAGCAAGCTCCGTTTATTAGCAATCCAGAGGCACTTATATAGTATACCAGCTTGTTAACTCTTAAGTGGCTTAAAACTTATCAAAGTGCATTTCTGCTTCTGATGCCTTTTCCTGGTCTTAAAATCAAGAGGCATACACGGTTAGAAGGGGAAAAGGGATTTTATCTTGGTATTTATTTTTAAGGATCCTTAGGTGTACACGTCTAGGTCTTATGCATCGAGATGCACCCCACCGAGTCTTTCCCTGTGTCTCTGTGTCTCTGTGTCTCTGTGTGTCTCTCTTTCTCCCCAACATTGGGTATAACATTATAGGTTTTATTAATTAGCATATCTGTCAAAGATTCCCCAATGAGAGGCTCAAGTGAGCCCCCCTCCCTAAGGAACCTTCCCCTGGATGGTTCTATCTTGGTTTACAGAATATGTTCTGGAGAGGACCATGGGGTCTGAGGCACACTGATCTCTAACTACGAAGCTTCTAAAATGTTTAGTCTCTTAGCTTGACAAACAAGTCTAAGAATGTAGGGAAAAAGCACTAGGAATACAGAAGTTGTAAAAGGTATAACAGGGGTATAAAAGAAAAGGCAAAAATCTTCATGGCGTCATCTACATAATTGGACTTACACTGGCAAGCTTCTACAGTTATGTTATGATTAAAAGAATTCAGAGTTCAGCCTCCCTTCTCTCCCGGTTAGCACATCTTATCAGCACAGCTGCGTTGCTTCAAAACTCCCTCTTTGTTTCCCAGGCCTGTTTCTCACACAGGGATTTTTCTCCTGCAGACAGTTTTTCTCACACAGGCCTTTTGCTTGCAGGCTCTTGCTTGTACAGTTCTTTTATTGATGCCATAATTCTATCAATGATCCATGCCCCTGATCCTCTAACCATATCCCAACAAGTCTCCATCTGCTCTTTCACTGGGGCTACTACTGAAGCTCCACTGGCTAAAGCTTGGCTTGCAATGGGCTGCAAAGCTCCTCACCCAGTGTATGCAGCCTGTGCCAGTGCTAAATGTTGAGTAGATTTGTGAGGCATAGCTGTCCACAGCTGGAGTAATCATCTTTGAATATCAAAGGGCGCTGCTGGGATTTTTGGTAATACAGAAATCTTGGTCTGGAGCATAAGGTGAATTTAATGCTTATGTATTTCTGTGTTGGAAAATAGCTTCTTTTTTATTTTTACTTACACTGTCAGAATAAATAAACATTAAGATCACACTGTGGAAGACAGTGCATTTGGGGGCCTTCTGTCCAACACACCAGTGTTGGAGATACAGAGCTCAGAGCTGCTGTGGTTTCAGCCAGGACAGGGTTAATTTTTTTGCAATAGCAGGGAGGGAGCATGGCCAGGACACTACCATTATTTGATGGGGAAAGGAACTCTCTCTCCCTTCCCAGGAGAAGGGCATTCCTTACTGTGGAAAAACTTGGTGGGTGGAGCAGTCCGGTATTTTTTTTATTGCTGGGGGATTCCGTGTAAATAGTTTCTATGTTTTTTATTGTTGCTGTGCATTTTCTTATCTCATTGCTGTTTCCAGTAAATTGTTCTTATCTCAACCTGTGACAATTGCCTTTTGTGACTCCCACTGGAGAAGGGAGGGGAGCAGTGCAGTGGTCTTTTAGTGGAAGTACTAATTTGGAGCATACCATTCCTAAATCATGCCAAGAGGTTTAACACCAGTTACTCTGGAAGTTGCAGTTGCTGAAATCTCCCAGACATGCCAGTTATCATGAGTTCCCATAGTATTATAAGCAGCAAAGCTTTGGCCTATATGAAAATTAAAACATAGAAAAAATCAGATTTTGAGAAAGCAAAAAGATGAAGCAGTTCTATTCAAAATTTTTTAGAAATGCTACAAAGAACTGGTTCAGCAGTGGGGCAGACGGTTTGGGGTCACATGCAATTTTTGCAGAATAAAATTGACATTGATCTGGAGGACATTTATGGCAGATGAATTTGCTACCCTGCTTGACCGTGACATTTTTTTGCTGTATGGAATTATTCACCACTACTGGCTTTATGGAGCTTCTATGCTGCAGTTAAACGTCATTGGCAGGACTTTTCGGCCAGAAGTTTATCTTCTTTGCTGAAGTAAAAATGTGATTGTCATCAGAATAAAACACAAAAATTCCCCACATGGATGAGATCCTAAGTTCCTGTTGTGTCAGAGACTGGGTAAGTTTAGTGTGTCTAGCCATTTTTGGGTTGCTGGGAATGACTGCTCGTGTGTGTCTGGTGAGAGGTGGGGCAGGTTGAGCTGTGCTGGGTGAGGCAGCACCCTGCCCCAGACCCCCCCAAGCCCTGGCTGAGCTGCCAATCATAGCATGTTGTGCGGGGGAAGTTCCCATCTCACCTATGCTGGAACCCTAGGACTTGGTAGCTATATATGTGTTTTTATATTCCTCTTCTTTTTCTCTCTCTCTCTCTCTTCTTCTAATTCTCTTTTGTGTGGAACATTTTTGGGTAACGTAACATCTTTAGATTATGAAGGTTTCTTGGTTGAATGGGCTAAGTTTATTCTAAGTAAGTGCTAAATTAATGCTAAGTAATGCTATAATAAGTGTTTTGTATTGAATTCGGTGGTGTATTTACTCCTTTGCCTAAGTTTCCCTAACTTCCTATATTTTTGCCAGTAAACTTTTGTGTGTTTTTTACCACTTGAGAATATCTGGTTGGGATTTTTCCTTGCACTAAACTAGAGTAATGGAACCTTCAGTTTAACCCCTGGATTTACATGTCTGGGGTCTAACATCTGTACAGCACAGTTGCTCTTAGCAGACTTGTAAAAATGCTTTATACAGCACCCTGCTGAGTTCTGGTATTGTGATACTGCTATTAAAAGGTTAATGAATAGCCTCAGTAGACTTTTGAAACTGCGGTGATAAGCCCCTAAAAAAATACATTAATGCACACCCTTTCCTTCCATATCTTCTGCTTGAGGAGTAGTGTGTGCTCAACACAAAGTGTGTCTGTCTTTGACTGTTATATGCTCTGTTCCTTTGCTAAAAAACATGGAGAATCAGAACACATTTGAAGACAGCTGGTGTTAAACCAACTATTTTTTTGTAATAAATGGGAAACACAGGATGTCTGACTTGAAGCCTTGTTACAGTGCGGATACTGCAACACGTGTATCAGACAACGAGGCCTGTGGAAAAGAAATACATATGGACTGATTCTTGATAGCTGTTTCAGAGATGTTTATTTCTCCAGCCGCATGGCCGGAGCTCTGCCAAGGAACTGAGGCAATCACGGGACCCGAGGGTCCTTGCCCGCACAGGGGAACACAAAACAACCAATGGGGAACGAGGCTGACCAGAGGCAGGGAAACCCCGTGCCTCCCCCCAGGACCCCTCGCCAAGGACCCCATGGCAGAGGGGAAGGGATCCCGACATTTCACCTGTTTATCTTTAACAAAAGGAGATTTAAAACTTAACATTGAAAGCAACTGGATAAACATAACAAGAACAGTTTCAAAACAAAACAAGCCACCGTCCTGAGTCTTTAAATGTCCAAACAGATTCTCTGGAACATCTTAATGCTGACAAGGGAGACAGGACTCTCCGAGCATGCTTTGTGGGGAAACTGAGGCAGGAGAGGGTTTCTTCCATTTGTACCTGTTGGAACTCCAAACAACAGTAGTTAATTTCTTCCCTCCCCCTCTTCATTCCCCCCTTGGCATTGGAGAGGAGTTGTAGGGAAATGGAATTGTATAGGGAAGCTATGGGGTGAAAAATGGATTAGGGATAAATTGGGGATGGGGTAAACTTAGGAAAGGGTTCATATTGGGTATAGGGTAAAAGGGGAAAGTAGGCTGTGGGTAGGTGTTACAGCGGGGATACTGTAACACAATGCACCAAACCAGGAGGCCTTGGAAAAGAAATACATGTAGACATATTCTTGATAGATGTTTCAGAGAGATGTTTATTTCTCCAGCCGCATGGCTGGAGCTCTGCTGAGGAACTCTTACAGTCTGGACCCGAGGGTCCTTGCCCTTGCAGGGAAACACAGAACAAGCAATGGGGAATGAGGCTGACCAGGGGCAGGGAAACCCCGTGCCTCCCCCCCAGGGCCCCTCTCCCAGGGGTACATGACGGGGGGAGGGACCCCGACAGGTAGGGAAGCTGCTGGGATGGATATTGTTTATAATTTTGTGCATCATGGCTGCCTTTGACTGGAATACCCCCAGGTCCAGTAACATTTGCTGCTTGTAAACCCTTCTTTCCTTGCACTATATCAAATTGTACAACTCCCTGGCATCCCTGCCGTTTGTTACAGTGCGGATACTGCAGCATGTGTATCAGACAACGAGGCCCGTGGAAAAGAAATATACATGGACCGATCCTTGATAGATGTTTCAGAGATTTTTGTTTCCCCAGCCGCATGGCCGGGGCTCTGCCGAGGAACTGAGGCAATCACGGGACCCGAGGGTCCTTGCCCGCACAGGGGAACACAAAACAACCAATGGGAACGAGGCTGACCAGGGGCAGGGAAACCCCGTGTCTCCCCCCAGGGCCCCTCTCCCAGGACCACATGGCAGAGGGGAAGGGACCCCGAGAAAGCCTGAGCATCAGTCTGTCCCTAGAAAAATCTAGTCATGCCACATTAGATGAAGAACCTTTGGGATTTTTTTAATTTCACTAGGGAAATGACCCGAGTTAGGACTAATTTTCCTCTCATGCTATTTGATCTGGATCAGGTGTCCAAGCTGTTCAGTATCCTAATCACATAAACAATTTTGCTGGTGCACGGGAATGAACAGTGAGAGGATGAGAAAAAGGGTCCAGGGGGAAAACCAAGGCAACTTCTTCCAATGGCAGCACTAGTCTGTCACCATGGATATGACACAACCCCCTGGAGTGGAGTCACACTGAGAACTGTTTGTGTATGTGACTGCCTTGTTCAAGAGGAAAGAGACTACCAAAAATTCCACACCAAATTTTATATCTTGACAGGGGAAAATTTCTGACTTGGGTCTCATTAACTTAGAGAAAACTGAAGAATTGCTTCATGTGCTTTATTTTTACTAGATCCCCATTTTGTTTCGTCTACACTTTCTTCTCCATTCTTTCCACTGCTTTGATTTAAACACTGTTTTACTGTTCTTTCCTTTCTGTATTTTTTAAAAATTTTCTTCTGTTTTCTTCTTTTAGAGTTTCTGATAAAGAGCAAGGCTTGCAGGTTATTGCAAGTGCGTTCCAGTTTCAGTAACTTCGGAAATGATGCAGCCCTGGTGAATAATTGCTTGAAGACGGGTTTAAACATAGAGTAACTCTTAAACCGTCATCATCCTGCAGAGTGAACTAAAGTTACTGGACAAGAAGCACACGTGCTGTCAGTAAGGATTATGGCAGGCCATATATAGGAAAAACGCTTGATTTTTTTCCTGGAGCACAACTGGTTGAATTTTGCTTTCTGTAGCATAGAAGCAATGGCAATCTTAAAAGCATAAGGACATAAGGCCTCACTAACAATATATTGTGTCACTGTCCAATTAAGAAAAGCAAAATAACGTTCCTGAAATAGCTTTCAATTAACACTTACTGCATCCTATAGTATATCTAGTTTCTTAAAGGGCCATTAATTGTTAATATACTGCAATTAGCCCTTAAGTATGTGATTAATATTCTGTTAGATGCTTATTTAATGTTATTTGGCATTCATTACCAATGAATAGATATTTAATTGAAGGCTGCTTCCTCCTTAGCAGAATGGCTGATCTCCTTTTGCCCCTTCCATCATTATTTTCTGTTGTTTGTTTTTCTTCAGACCATTGCCTTTAAGGTTGTAGAATTATTCTTCTTCTTGTGGTTCACTTGGCTAAGCAGAAAATAATAAGTTTTTTAGTTCATATTACCTATTCAGATGAGTGTGCTGGGATTATAGATGTGTCAAAGCACACCAAAATTCATTCAGCAAGATATATCTTGACCCCCAATATAAAAGGTTTGATGAAAGAAAGCAAAAATGTCATAGTGGTTTTTTTCCTGCTCCGTCCTCTTTTGTTCCCTTTTTTCACACCTTTGTTTCCCCAGCATCACTAGCTGGAAAAGATGTGAGTAGGGCAAATGAGGCAGGGAAAATATAGCAGCAAATAAATATGGTAATATGATTGCATTATGGAGAAAACTTTTAAATTGCTTTCCAAGAAGATGAACCTGTTTCAGCTGTGTGGTACACAAAGCTAATGCAGGTGGGAGAAATTGTATTACTTACCAATCACACCACCCTCACAAGGTCGGCACCCCATTGGTTGGTATTTGCATTCAAAATTGTCCTCTTTCAGTTTAAAATCAGGTAGCATAAAAGGAAATTGTCAAGTCAATTCTAGCATGTCCAGCTTGCGATGCATAAAAGGAGTCCAGTATTCAACAGCAGCAATAATCTAAACCTTGAAAATCCAGCCACCTTGAAAGTCTTTCCTGTTGTGTTAGCAAAAATGGCTAATCACTAAGCACAAAATAGTTTTGAAGCACCATTAGCTGCACTCATATAACTAGGTGGTCAATAAACAAGCAAATTCATTGAAATGTGTTTCAACTGTTGAATGAAGTTTGAATATATTCACTACTCAGATTTGTTAGGTTATGAAAGATGAGTAATAAAGAACTATCTAAGGAATAAAATGACGCAGAAATATTTCCAAATTAAGGATAAAGATTTCATTTTTCAACCGGCTTCTAATGATGAACAGAATCTCTAGGTTGTGAACCATAAACAGTTAAAATGCATTATGTTTTTATTAAAAATGTGGTTTATGTACATATGTTCTTAAACTTGGTAAAAGCAAAGCTGTTGTTTTCCAGCTCTGGTTTTCATGTATATGCCCTTGCACCATGGGAAATGCCTAAGGGAGAGTGAAATGCTCTTTCCATTGGCATTTTAAATTACTTTATAAAGCACTTTAGTTAATACTTGAAATTTATAACAGTTCAAATTTAAAATTACAATTCTTAATTAGAACTTTACACCCACCAGAATGTGCTGCATTAACACTTTACATGAATTTTCCTGTCCCTTTCCTGGGTTTTTTTCAGTCTCCAATATTTCAGATTTTTAAATTTCTCTAAGCTCTGCTGTTCAATTGAAGAAGTCTCAGAAACACTTCTGAATATTTTTGAGAACTCGTGGGATGCTAGAATCCAAACATCATGTCTTTCTTTAAAGAGGTCATGGAATTAAGGAAAAAAAAACTTGGAGAATTGGCAACTACTCAAGTTATTTCAGTTCCTCAGAAGAATCTGGAACAAATAATTCAGCTAACAATTTCCAAGATAGCAAGGAAATGAGCAAAGCCAAAGCAATACAAGTACTAAGGGAGCCAACTAGGAAAGATGCTTCCTTTGATTTTTTGCTTGTTAACAGGAAGATCTCATGAGTGGAGATTGGTGGCCATCTTGGCCGGAGCAGCCACAAAGAGATCTCTGTTGACTGGAAGAAAAGTGCCAGCATAACTTCAAACCTGGGCATGAGGAGAGCAGACTTCAGGAAGTCAAGCAGGCAAGGCAGAAGGCTGGCTTGGCTGAACAGGGGTCTTCCCTTGGAAAGAAGGCAAAAAAGGAAGGTGTATGCCCAGTGGAAGCAGGGTTGCGTGATGTGGTCAGAATCTGGAGATACTGCTTGCCACCTTAGGGAGAAAATTTGGGTGGTGAAAGCTCAATTAGAATTGAAGCTGGCCAGAACTTGTGGGGAACAATAAAAAGAGGGGTTTTTAATACATTAATAGCTAAAGGTAGTACAGAAATTACATTTCCCATCACATGATGAGAATGGTCACTTCACAAACAGGATCATAGGCAAGGCAGACATGTTCAATGCTTTCTGCCTTCAACACTGAAGATGGGCCAAGGGAGTCCAAGTGCCTTGAGCTGAAGGACCATGATGGTGAAAATGATAAACTCGTAGTTGATCCGGAACTTTTGCAGGATCTACTGCTTCAGCTGGATCCCTGTAAGCCTATGGGACCTGCTGGGATTCATCTAAAAATACTCAAAGACCTGGCTGATGTCATTGTGAGGCTTCTCTCAATGATTTTTAAACAGTCTTGGGAATCTGGAGAGGTCCCATTTGACTGGAAGCTTGTCAGTGTCATCCATATTTTCAAGAAGAGCAAGAAGGGTGATCCTGGAAACTACAGTCAGTCTCACTTCAGCAACTGGTAAAATTATGGACATTATTCTAGGAGTTACAGAAAAACACCTGAACGACAATGCAGGCATTGGTCACAGCTAGCACAACTTCATGAAGAGAAAGTCCCACTTGTCAAACTTAATTTCATTTTATGACAAGTTAACCCACCTAGTTGTTCAGGGAAGGGAGTTGATGGGAAGCTAGTTGATGTAATCTTTTTGGATTTCAGTAAAACTTTTGATACTGTCTCTCACAGAATCCTTCTGGACAAAACATCCAGCACACACCTGGATAAACACATCATGAAACACCTTATGGGTCGGGTCACATCTGGCTGGCAACAGGTCACTTGTGGGGCTCTTTCACAGGCCTAGTGCTCTTCAACATCTTTGTAAGTTACTTGGACACAGGAGTCAAAGGTATACTAAGTTTTCTGATGATGCTAAATTGGTAGGAGCTGCTCACTCACTCAAGGGTAGAGATGCCCTGCAGAGATTAGACAATTCAGAGGCCTGGGCAATCACCAACTGTATGAATTTTAACAAAGATGTGTAACAGACTCTGCACCTGGAATGGTGCAATCCTGGATTTACAGACTGGGGAATGAGATGCTGGAAAGCAGTGCCATGGAAAAGGACCTTGGGGTCCTGCCTGGCAGCAAGTTGAATGCGAGTCAGCAGTGCCCTGGCAGTTGGAAGCATCAGCTGTATCCTGGGGTTTGTCAGGGCACAGCATCGCCGGCTGGTCAGGAGAGGGATTTGTCCTGCTCTGCTCTGCACTTGGGCAGCCTCACCTTGGGTCCTGTGTGCAGTTTTGGGAACCACAGTATAAGAAGGATATAGAACTGTTGGAGAGCATTCAAAGGAGGGCCATGAAGATGGTGAAGGGACTTGAGGGGAAGTCATACAAGGAGTGGCTGGGGTTACTTGGTCTGTTCAGACTGGAGGAGACTGAGGGGAGATCTCATTGCAGTCTACAAAATCCTTGTGAGGGGAAGAGGAGGGGCAGGCACTGATCTCTTCTCTCTTGTGACCAGTGACAGGACCGAAGGGAATGTCCTGAAGTCGTGTCAGGGGAGGTTCAGGTTCGATATTAGGAAAAGACTTTTCACCCAGAGGGTTGTTGGGGACTGAAATAGGCTCCCCAGGGAAGTGGTCACAGCACCAAGCCTGTCTGAGTTCAAGACATGTTTGTACAATGTTCTGAGGCACGATTGTGATTCCTGGGTATTACCGCAGGCCTGGGCCCTACGGTATATCACCGTGTCCTGCAGCCATAGGGAGGAGGAGGAGAGAAGATCCAGCAGGCAGGAATTGTGCAGCAAGATTGATTTATTTAATTATTTAAAAAACTCTTTTATGGACTTTTTTCTTCATAGTCTAATTGGACAAAGGATCAGCCACCCCTTGGGGTGATTGGCTAAATTCCTGAAACATCCATTGTCAAAATATTTTCCTACTATACTATAAACAAGGCTTTTCAAGGTTGCAGGTGTCTGGTTGTTTACATAACTCTGCTACCTCTTCTGTGAGAGAGAAAAGTCTCTCACGGACTTGGAAAATAGCAAGAAAATCCTTGCTAGCAGCATTTTTGTATCTACACCTGGGATGTCCTGTGCAGGGCCAAGAGTTTGATGATTTTAGGTAGTCCCTTCCAACTCAGGATATTCTGATTCTCATAATTTTTCCTTTAAATTCTGCATAATGAAGATAAAGATGAAAACAAATGTTATACATCATGACCTTTTGCAGTCATAATCCATCCTAAAAATAAATCCAGGGAAATACGATTTTTATAGAAGTACTTTTGGGTAGGGGTACACTGGACTTAAAATTGTATCTATCAAAGGTCAAAATGGAAGAAAACGTTGAATAGAATAAGTTCAGGGAGAGTCAGTTGACAGCCAGCTTCACATGAGCTGGTGCTGTGTCCAGGTGGCCAAGGAAGCCAGTGACATCCTGGCTTGTATGAGGAACAGTGTGGCCAGCAGGATCAGGGCAGTGATTGTCCCCCTGCACTCGGCACTGGTGATGCTACATCTTGAATCCCATGTTCAGCTTTGGGCCCCTCACTACAAGAAAGACATTGAGGTGCAAGAGAATGTCCAGAGAAGGACAACAAAGCTGGTAAAGAGTCTGCAACACAAATCTTGTGAGAAGTGACTGGGGGAGCTGGGGTTGTTTAGTCTATGGAAAAGGAAGGAAGCTGTTGGGAATTGTCCACTGGGTTATTCATTTAATGGAATTCCTATAAGGACAAGTAAAATATAATACCTCATATAGCTCTTTATACCTTGTTTTATTAAGAAGCCTCTACTTGGACGAAGGATTAGGGAACTCCAGGTACTTATGTTAAGCTCTTGGAAACTCTTATTTTTCTTTTTTTTCCTTTTCTTTTCCTCTCTGTCATTAATTATACCAAGAATGCTAATATCAGTCAGGAGGCACAGGATAGATCTGAATGATGAAAAGAACTAATAAAAAAAGGTATGGTAAAAGAACATTTGTGTTAGACTGAATTTAGGGCTGTTAATTAATACTTAATTATAAATAATCATTTATTGGGGAAAGAAGTAAAAAAAAGTCAAATCAGGCTTGTAGAGGAAACCTTTCAAAGGCAGAGGCTACAGTCAGTTAGTTGAAGATACAAGCCCATTTTTCAATCAGATTCACCAATCATTTGTTCTTGACACAACTGAATACATGGTTGGATGAGTATATAAGTTGAACTCTGAAGCTTTTAAAAGTTGCTCCATGCGTCTTACAATGCAGTCTGGCTCTATCAAGCCAGGGCTGGCTGGCAACTCATCCAACTGCTCTGTTGGTATTTTGTGCTCTGAATTATTTCAAACATAAAAATTCTTACCTTGAACTTCAGATTAATTTAATCACCAACACTACTAATAAAAGACAATGTGGCTTTGGGGGCCAGTGCAGCCAGAACTACTTTGCCTGTCTGCATAGCCATAGACAGTTTATTTGTGGGAAAGCTGGTTCTGCAGTGTTTTAAGCAGATCACTCTTCTACATACTTCTGATTAATGCCTGCCTCCCAAAGCTTGACCTAGATACATTGTTTTAAGCAGGTTTTTAAAAAAATTACTTTTCTCTCTCCTAATATATCACAATTGAATTGTTAATTGGCAAACAGAAGGCAGTGGTGTACACATTCTGTTGATTTGTACCTGTCTGCTGTGGGCTAATGGAATGATGAATAAACATTTCACACTGAATTTCCACTATCAGAAAAGCAGTAGTATTCAGTCACTGCTTTTTACCTTAGGCTTAAGTTCAACTCATTCCTATGCAGCTTATCTGGAAAGGAGAATATTAACCTTAAAAACCACGAGTAATTACATTTCAGCAATGCATAGTAATTAAGTGGTATTTATTCAACTCTTCGCTCCCTTCATACCTTCCTGCACCTTAACTTGCCATCTCCTTTTTAAGCTTGCATCTGACATTTCATTACCTCTGAGTATTCAAAAAATGCTCCAAATAGTACTGATTTCAGATGGTTAGACCTTTCAGACTAGGACTTCCAAAGGGCTGCATAAGCTTTGAATGATCTCATGTTGTTGCTTTATAGCTTCCTCTGACCCTTCTATTTTTATCTCATGTTTCATGGCCAAATTCAGCACAGGAATAGAGCCTGCACTTAGTTGTAGCTGTACTGAATTGAGATTTCAGCATCCTTTAGCCTACCATTGTACTGACTGTTTCTTATTACATTTTCAGGCTTCTTTCACCTTTGATAAATCAATCTTTGCTGTGGAGCCTTTTAAAATGTGTCTGTCCTTCATAAAGCCCATCAGAACTGAATTTCCCAGCAAATTATTAAGCAGAGTGGGAGGAAAAAAATTCCTTGAAGGCTGCACCAGTCTTGATTCTGAACTTCACAACTGTAGCCATCTTAAAGTAAAGAAAGAGAAGCCGTAGCAAATAACAGTATTAATTTTTGTTAGAACATGTGGATTTTGTTTTGAAAACATGTAAGGAAAAAAAAGATTGGGATTGCATGTTTGCATGCTTTTTCCATTTAAGCAAGAAGTACATAATTTTAAGAAGATATTTACATACAATTAACAAGATAATTCTGCATAAATCCTCAAAGTATGTAAATATAATAAAATAAAAAGTATCTCTTTTCTGTACAATTCCTATTTCTGTGACTTGCTCATGCAGGAGAGATGTCATAGTTACACCGAGAGACAGGAAAAGAAAAAAAAAAAAGAGTTGTTTCATATTATACACTTCAGCTGAATGTTACGCTCTACAGATTCCCATGGTGGACATTTAGACATTGACTCATTGGAGAGAGTCCAGAGGAGGGACACCAAGATGATTAAAGGGATGGAACACTTCTCCTGTGAGGAAATGCTGACAGAATTGGGATTGTTCAGCCTGGAAAAGAGAAGGCTTCAGAGTGACTTAATTGTGCCCTTCCAGTACCTGAAGGGAGCCTACAAGAAAGGTGGAGAGAGGTTTTACAAGAGCATGTAATGACAGGACAAGGGCTTCAAACTAAAAGTAGGTTTATATTGGATATTAGGAAGAAATTCTTTACTGTGAGTGTGATAAGGCAGGGGAACAGAGAAGGTGTGGTTGCCCCATCCCTGGAAATGTTTAAGGCCAGGCTGGATGGGGCTCTGAGGAACCTGATTTAGTGAAAGTTGTCCGTGCCCATGGTGGGGGGTTGGAACTAGGAGATCTTTGAGGTCCTTTCCAACCCGAGCCATTCTATGAATCCGTGATTCTAGGATTCCATGATTCTATGACTGTACATCAGCTGCTCTGTTATGTTTTCCCCATGCAAAAAGCAAGCTCAAAAGATAAAGAAGCTCTTCTATCCTAAGTGTATTTTTTTCCATAAATGTAGACAATAAACAAATAAATGTGATACTCAGTGTAATACTGCTCATCTAGTTATAATGCCCATGTAAGTCTTCTCCCAGCTCTGTTTTTCCTGATGGCAGGCCTATCACTTTTAGAAGGGCAGACCTGACACACATCCATCTCTCTGCTTGCTCTGTGCTCTTCTGACTGTGTTTTTTTTCACTGACAGTTTTGTGTTCTTCTAATTTGGGAAGCAGTTACCACCACCCAGCAATCCCAAGGACATATGAGCATCTCTTAATTTCAAAATCTGATCAACTGTTTCCACCCACCTTCAAAGTCTCTCACAGACACAATTACAATGGACAATGGCCAGGAGACACTAAACTTCATCAAAACATACACAAAGACAGAAGCACTATCATCCCATCCCCAATATATTAATTACATTGGCACAACATGGAAATCTTCAGCAAACAACCCCCAACAGGACCTTTTTTATAAGAGGTCAGTAACAGCAATGTGGGAAAAAAGAAATGTGTCCTTTTTGAAGTTGAGGGAATGCCAGGAGTTGAGTGCAATTAATATTCTGTTCCACTTCACTTTCCCAGTTCCTATACTTCTGTCTGTCTGTCTGAATAAACTCTCGATTTCCTGGCAAGTATAAAATGCAAGGTTAAGGAGAAATGACCATTTGGCCTTCATTTTATTGTAGATTGTTCCTAGAATGTTTGCCTTTGTTCTGTTGTTTGCTTTTGGTTAAGAGCTGAGCTCTTGTGGTTCACCCAGAGGTGCCCTGGAGTCTTCTGTCCTTCCAGCTTATCACCTGACAGCAATGATTGTATAGTGTAATTAAAAGTCAATGCTAGCTTTTGGGATATATGGTATAATAAAAGAACCATCTGAAATTAGGACTTAAATAATGAAGGGTTCAGGGACATGTTGTGTGGTATTTGTTATGCATTTTAATAGAGGAAGTTTGCAGCTAATTGGAGGCTAACTAAACCCTTTGGACACGTTTCAAGTCACGTCAGTCCTTTTTTTTTCTCCCTAAGGAATCTGATAGGCCCTGCAGCTTAGTACTGCCTTTTTCTATCTTAATTACCACATTGAATTGTGCTAATGTAGGTTTACTTTAGAGGCATGTGTTATGATTATAACCCAGGCAAGAGTTTCTACTACAGTTTTCAGAATCTAGTTTAAATACCTCTTTATCTGTAAATAGTAAATGAAAAAATTTAGACTAATTTGATTCTAGAACTAATGTATTGTAACCAATGCACGTGTCTAGAGAAAGTAGGTCACCTGAGTTACTCTGACCCACCCCAGCAGCTTGTAAACAAGGTTTTCATTATTCTGTATTTAAGATATTACTAGATCTGATTTTATATAATATTGCACTTTTCATTGGGCTACAAGAATGGTCCTTGCCATGAACGCACATTCTTCATAGTGGCACTGAAGAGACTCATCACTTTTAAGTACGTTAAGCCTGTGAATGAAAATCTGTATTATTCAATGTGCCTAATGAAAAAACATTATGACAACCCCATTTATTAGCTGCTTGTGGAATTTCTGCAAAGCTTGCTCAGTGAACCTAGTAGGCTGACCCTCACAATTCAGGCTGAAGGTAGGGAGAAGCAGAAGCACTTTGAAAGAAAAGTGAAATTCAGACCTGTTGCATTTTGGAAATGTCAGCAGAAAATGCTGAATAATGCAAAAATCACAAGCACAATCAAATGTCTCATACTTTACCATGATGTATGTGTGCATGCATGATTTTTTTCAGGAATTGGGAAAATGAAGTTGAGTTAAAAAAAAAGAATATGATCTTGGTTTTTTTTTTTTTTTGGAGATTAACATGCAAAAATTTGATCCAAAATATTATAATTACCTCATCTCCAGTTTTCCATGAGTCTTGAAGCAAAGTAGTTTGAATATATACAGGCAGAATTCCAAGTCTGGAGATACTTCTCTATTCTATAGAATGGAGACTCTTTCAGCCAAGAAATCTACCAGCAGCAGACATACATATCTCAGCAATCTCATGTCTTTCTGTCCCTCTCCTACCTCCAAAAAAAAAAAGAAATGTCTTTTAACTGTTCATATGTACCAAAGATTTTAATTCACAGGACTTTCATAGCTACCTAAGCTTATTTCAGTATAAGGACAAGACATGGGTACAGAACTTCTTTTCTTCTACTCTCTTGAATTGTCTGTTTATTGCTGCAGCAGTCCTCTGACCTTCCAACGTCACTGTGCACTGTTGTGTCAACCTGAAAGAGTTTGGATAACCCACATCTCTTGGATCACAAGACATATTTTCTGCATTTAGGTTATTTTAATTTTGTGCAAGATCAGGAGACAACAAGAGGCTTTAACTTGTTTCCCAAGAGGCTCACACCTCCTTGGCCTTCTAGGTGAAAAGTCTGAGGAGATCCCTGCCCCAGGTTTCTGTGTGTTAAGCACTCTGGTTTTTATGATCATTCTCCTTGAGGAAGGAGGGCTGCTGTTTCTGTGCAGTAGTTGGGGCTTGGTGCAAAAAAGATGATGGATACCCTCTTCACATTGGTTAGGGAATGTGCAGAAAATGACATTGAATAAAATCAGGTCTTCTAATTAGTGGATGAGAGAGCACATGATACGGAGCAGGAAACAGCACTGGACTTGAAGAAGTTTAGGACAGGAAGATGCTCCAAGTGTATAACTAAGAGATGACCTCAGGTCTTCTCTTCCATTGTTGCTGAAACATGTTGCCTTGCTGTTAAAGCAGCAGGATTTTTGGAAAGGGACAGTAAGCACTTTTCCCTTGTCATCCTTTCCTTGTTCTTCATTCTCTCTCCCTCTTCCTTCATCTTTGCTTGTCAAGTCCACAGATAATCTTCCAGTTCTGCTGTCAGAACTCACTCATTTCATGGTCTCACAGTTGAGCACTGAATATTTTTGATGCAGAAGTACTCCTTCTGTTACTACTTTTTGAAAATATTTCTTTCAGGAAGAAACTAGTCTGCCCAAGTGTAAAAAAGGAGGCAAATTTACTGGAGAAATAATAGCAAAACAAATGTGCTGGTGATATCTGAAAAATTACTGGCAGCTACTTCTTGCTGAATTCAAGCAACTATAGCTTGTAGTAAAACATGACAGTTTTAGTATTTAGTCTGAGCTCAACCACTTTTCATGCTTAAATCTGATACAGTCTACATTTTAGAGAGAACAGTAGCTACCTTTAACAGTTCCATAGAGGGATAAAATACATTTTATTACATATTTTCTATCGATTACATATAAGAGTATGTCTTATTTTGCTATTATTTAAATTAAAATTATTTAGAGATTAATTAAAGTTTCCCTTAATAAGATGATTTTATACTTTATTGGACTTTCTTATCGTTACATTTTTCCTGAACACGATTACATGATTTGTGTTCTGTGCACCAGAATTTTTTTTCTGCTACTAGTTTTTGAGTTAATTTACATATTTTTTGACAAGTTAAATCATCTAATACAGATCTGTTCCTGTGCAGTAGTTTCCATCATTCTTACCGTCTATTATGCTTACTTTAGCCCCTTGTGCCTTTCCTTCATAAATTGATAGATCTACAATTCTGCAATAATTTATGCTTCCTCCATTTGCATTGCCTTACCTGTTCCATTTTTCCTTTGATTTGACATACAAAATCTGCCTAGCTTTTTCTTTTTTATTCCACAGTCGCATTTGGATTTTAACACTGACTTGTAAAGTATAGCTATAGAACATTTTATATTTAGTTCTCCTTTTCATCTCTGACTGTAATAATTAGTTTTGTTTTTTTTTTTCCAAGTAATGTCAATTTAGTTGTTCTTTTGCAGATTAAACATAATTCTGTTTTCTTGGATTCAGCTCTGCTCTCTCTCTGAAGACTAGTTAACTTTTTAGCATACAGTTCCCATATTTTCTAACATTTCAGTATCTGTTAAACTCTGCCACTTAATTGGCACCTGAAACTGGAGTTTAAATCCTGAAATATAACTAAAGGGTCATTAAAACCAAAGATAATGAAGATGGCAGATATGACTCTATACTGTGAATATTCCTAAACTGTGCTTAGAGGTCATCCTGGCAATTCATCTTTACTTAGAGTCCTTTCATCTCATTAGTTGCCTTTTCTGTTGAAGTCTCACAGTCCTCTGATATTCGTAAGTTTGTTCTTGTAATGGTCATAGAATGAAAAAAGAGTGTCTTTCTTCTTTTTCTTTTCCTATTTGTGAAAAACTCTCTTCCTCTTTAAAAGTAGTTTATTTAGTTTGAGCCAAGTTCAAGGTGGCAATGAAAACACTCTTTTTGTATAAGTATACATTTGTTATTTCAATGAAGTGTCTGTTTATGTGTAACAACTCCAAATTGTAACTCTTAATTAGAGCTATATTACAGAGGTCTTATTGAAAGTTATAGGTCTTACTGAGACTCTACATATGTAACCTTTTGAAAGAGACACTCCTTGAATAACAAAAAATTTTAAGTTATATTCTCCTGTATCACACTGATGTCCAGAGGTGCTTTAGGTACTTATGTTCTCTGTGCTTCACGGTCACTTCAGTTTTCATTTACACAATTCGAACATCTAGGCGTGATTTAAAACATCAAATCTCTCTAACTGACATTAACAAGAATCTTTAAACAATCCCTTCTTGATTCTTTTTCTTCTATAATGTTATCAAAAGGTTGAAACCCAGTTTCTGTACCCTAGGAAGTCGGCAAAAAAATATCAGAATGTACTTCACGCTGTCTTTCTCTTCAGTGCTCTCTTTGTGAAGCACCTGACTCTGTTCCAGTCACCTTGAACAGAGGAAGCAGAAGAAAGAACAGGGCTATAGTATCTGATGATCTTTGCCCATTTTCCAACTCTCATTTACTTAATCTCTGAGAACTGGGTAAACAGTGTTTGTTTTCCTCTTTGTTGATACACAGGCTGAATCTTGGTTTTCTTCAGCTGAGCAAGGGAAAAGATAGCCTAATTCTTGGTGAACTTCTAAGCGGTTTTTTGAGATATCATTACTGATAGATTTGATGCTATATTTTCATACCTGCTATGCAAAATGCTGAATGCTGTTTTAAAAACAAATTAAATTGAATGATATTAAGCAAGCAGAAGAATATTCAGTAAAATATGTGTTATTGCTTCCCTTTTTTTTTTTCAGGGAAGGATCAAAAGATCCACGTATCTCACGTATTCCCTTGCAGAATATTCTGAGGCACAGCAGTATGTCACTTTGAAATCAGATATAAGATACAGCAATGCTTATCAAACCAATACATTCCAATCTCAGGCTGAGATGCAGAACTTTATATGAAGACACAACATGTTCATGGAGTTGGTTGGGTACAGCCTTATATGCAAGAAGTAAGATCTGTAAAAAATCCAATTCCATGCTTGACCAGAAGGAGGTGACTTTTCATGCTTAGAAAGAGAAAGACAAAAAAACCCCAAAACAATTCAAGACATGCAGAATATGGTATATTTGAGATGAAAAATAAATTGGACTGGTTCTACCAGGCAATTTGGCAGAGTGGCATTTTTCTATGGCATTAACTGAATGGTCAGATTCCTAGAGATGAGTAATGATCACAAGTTGGAAATACTGCTTTTGCAGAGAAGAGACAAAACAAGCATACAGAGAAAAATGAAAGGACAGCATCAAGAACACAGAAGGGTCAGCTGTTGGAATAAGGCTCAGTGGCACATTATGGCTAGAAAAGGTTCTAGAAACAGAAATATAACCTCCCCTTTTTAGCTAGTACCAGACCTTTCTTCTCCTCTTAACCTGTGTGTGCAGCACCCTGTGTGCTGAAGCACCCAGTGGCAGTGAGGTTTTATATTGAATGTGGTACTATGTGGTGTGGTTCTTGGGGTGGTCCTGAGCAGGGCAAGGAGTTGAACATCAGTGATCCTTGTGAGTCCCAACTCAGGATATTCCATGATTCTATGGTATTCCTTCTGTTGGTGAGAACAGCAGGGTATGGATCAAGGATGAGGGACAAAATGACACCATTCACTCCAGCAAGGTAAAGCTCTAAAGGCAGCAGCTCTGCTGAAGACTGTCCTTGAGAGCCTAGGTAAATGGCCACAACCTCACCAACTCTCCAGCTCAGCTGGCAGACTTTTGAGAGGGCACACAGTTAGTCATGCTCTGCAAGTGAGTTGGCAAAGTAACCACTGCCAATATAGACAACAGGGCAGGGCAAGCAGACTTTACAGCTTTGCATAATTTAGTTCAAGGATTATGTACAGCATATATAAAAAAATGTGACGGAGCATTGAACCTTGAGGATTAAGATTCGGTACAGCGAAATACATCACCATGAATATTAACCCACTCTCTCAAAGTAACAGGTTTTTTAATGAGTCACTAGCCAGTGATATTAAACCCTATAATAACACCTGGGGGAAGTAGTATGATAGTCTATGCTACAGTATTATATTTAGGTGATTGTTTCATTACTGTAATACAGTGTTACTCAGCAAGACAACCAGAACCGAGATACAGGTGTACACATAGGGACAACTTCCAAGGAAAAATTCCCAATGGAATTTTAATAAATGTTTTTTTAGATGAGCAGTGAGCTATAAGTGAGACTCCTTTTGTCAAGATCATTCAGTGTGGTGTAGAAGAATGCCTCAAATTTGTAGACATACAACTAAACCTGGAATTTGGTTTTGAAAGCAATCTTTGCTCAATTCTGCTATCATTTGGACATGTGCACACTTATTTTTCTATACATTTTTAAAAAAAACAAAGTGTCAGCTGTGGCATTTTGGGGCTAAGAAATGATATGCAATGGATGTAATGGACTAGAAATTTGTTAAATAGATATAGAGAGTTGCCAAATTTAGAAAATGTGGATCTAGACCCCTGGCAGAATATTCACAAAAGTGAGGTAACAAATACAATTTTTTACTGTCTGAACTGCTATCATGAATATAAATTAGTGAAAATTACTGCAGTATCCTATTTATTAATGACTGACAATAAAATCCATCGGATCAGATAAAAATCTGGCTTCCTTTGGATTTGTATACTATTAGTACACTTACCACACACGTGCCCATCTACTGTAGGGGAAGGAGGAGAGTCTTAGAATTATTTACTAATAATTAATATTTGTAGTAATAGAATATTTCTGCACGGAGGCCTTAAGATGTTTGTTGTACTTGAGAAAGACATTTCTTCAATTATATAGAAAAGGAAATTCATCAAGCCCTTAAGTTAACTGGTTAAAATTTAAGTCCATAATGTAAGACAGTATAAAAGAGTATTAATGAGATTTTTTTTTCTTCCTTCAGAAAGACCATTGCCAAATGACGATGTATGCATTAATGCACTGAAAGCTGTTAATAGAGAACATGGAAGAGACAAAGACATTGCTAAATCCATCAGACATTCACGACAAACAAAAAATCCCATGCAGAGGAGAATTATCTCAAAAAGGATTGACTTATTTTCCTTTCTGGCTTCATCTCACAGCTACATAGCTGAGGTTGTAAAAGAATCAACAGCTTCTTACCACTACACTTAGATTCTGAAAAAGATTTCAGACATGAAGCAAAATCAATTTATAAAAGGCTATCATTCAAATGTGATTTTTTCCTTTACTTTCTGTATGAGCAGGAGTGTCAGGAAAGGAAGAGAACTTTGCAGTATGTCATTATTTTTTTTCTTACTGAAATGGCACTATTACATTTCTTTGGGGCACAGCCTAATTTTTGATTATGTATATCAGGCTTCGGATTCTGACCCTTAGTAAAACTACTGAGTTTGACTACAAACACTAACATAGCCCAAGCATTGGATAACATTTCAAAGTATTAGCAACAATAATCAAATAAGGAAATTTTGAATAAGAAGTTCTCTATCCAGGTGTTCAATTTGATTCATTGTCTCCCATATCCTTCCTCTGAGGGCAAACTGTACCTGTTGAACAGTAGTTTGAATTAATTTTCTTCCTGAAAGCCCAATCATTAAAGTATTTACATGCTACTCTGTTGCATATAAGAGTAGATAAGGTCAGAATGATCATTTTAAGCTTTGGAGGGAGATTTTTAAGCTTTTGTGACTGCCAGCAGCAGTTGTAGTTGTTTATGGTCTTGAAATATCATCACATTTGTTTTTTGCATGCATGATCAGATCTGCATGTAAACCTACCTCTTCAAACACCTTTAAATCAGAATTTTTTATTCTGAAACATCCACACAGAAACATATATGCATATGATTATGCTGAACATGGAAAAGAATTACAGGGATCAATGAAACAGGGAAGAAGTGGCTCGGTGACCAAAGATTTTACTCATTCTTTGCTCCGTGTTGTATGATAAGTATCCCAGGGCATGTGATAGCAGTGACTGCAAGTGCCTAAACACATAACACTTGTTATTTCCTAGACAGTTTGAGCTAGGAGTCCTCCACTGGTGCTGGTGTTCACATGGTCTCTTTACTTCTGCTCCTGAGCAGAAGGAAGGGAGAGTTACAGACACGTTTTTTTTTTAATGTCTGAAGAAGACCTTAACATGTCCTTTTGAACAGATAGTGAGTTATCGCAAAGTATGTTTGAAGTCCATTACTTTTCTATACACTTCATTTTTTCACCCCTGATGTGGGTGTATTTTAATTGTTTCACAGAACACAGACTCTGAGGTGAAATGCTACCAAATAAGGAAAAATTTTCAACAAAAATAGCACATCTGAACTTATTACAACTGATTTTAAACAATCCTTGCTGGTGCTTATGAGAGTCCTGAAATAGTCTTCTTATCCAATTCCAATTGTCGTGTGTGATGAGAAAGCAATAAAATGAAAATTTTTCCTCAAAGTTATAATGACACTTGTATTCTGTCATTTGGTACTGTCTCCAAAAACAAGGACATGTTTTACAGTTCTCAGGTTACTCAATTTATTGCTTATTATTTGCAGAAGTTTGCTTAATCTCCAACTGCAAGAAAATTCAGTGCCTTGTTTTTGGGTTTTTTAAATTTAGTTTAAAAATCAAAACACCTTGAGTCAGTGCAGAAGAAATAACCAGCAGAGCATAGTTATTATAGATGATGCACAAATAAATCTTGTGAGGCAGCCCTTAGGAAGCCCATGATGTAGCTCTCAGGGGGAGGTCCAACTGTTATTGATTTCTTCAGTTATCTTTGTGGGACATAGTGTTAATCCATTTGCAAATCCAAGTTTTCAGTTGTCAGGTTCCTTTCAAATGTGAAGGTAAACAGCAACAGAAAGGACAGCAAACAGTAATGAAGTATAAGCCAGATTTACTTAGCACAGACCCCTGAAGATAAACAGATACACACTGGCCTGCCACTTCAAGATCAGAAGGAGCTATTTGCATAGTATTTCACAAAATTGAAAGCAGTATTGGCTTTTTTCCAAAACAATCCAAACTTTTCTGATTTACAAAGGGGACATACTAGAGTCAGTGCAGAACTGTGACTGCAACTTATTTTGCATCCTTCAAACCTTTGCATGTAAGTGAAGGAGAGGAAGGAAGGCTCATAGGTTCTGAGCTAGGATTATGTATTCCTCATTAGAAATCTGTTGTGCACAGAGAGATGGTCCCTCAGCTCATTTGTTTACAGTTTTTTTTGGAAACCACTCATGCTGACATTAAAACATTTTTCCCAACCTGGGAGGAGAGGTAACACTGAATACACTGAATCAGGCTAGTCTTGAAAGTCTTTTAGATTAGTTAGTTTATGCCAGTAGAATAAGTCTTAAATAAGGTGTATGTGAGGCTCCATCACCTCTTCCTTGTTTCTGTCAAGTTTATGAATAACCTAATGGTTTCTGTGTCTTCTGAACTTGCAACCACTTCACTAAAATTCCAACTGCCTCTTCACCAGCAAAACAGGTAGATTTTTATAATGAGATAAGACACCCAAACTAAGTCATTTTTTGAAGATATGGTAGGGACTTTTACAATTTCACTACAGGAAATTAAGCTCTAAGACTGTTCAGTTGTTTCATGGAAAAGCAAGTTGCAATTATTTCTCAGATTTGTAATGCTCTATTAAAACAAAGAAGGTAATAACATATCACTGTCACTTCAGTAAAGATAAAGTCTTTTCAGCCTATGATTTTATTAAGCAGAAAGCAGCAACCCTACTATGAAGTCTGCCTGTATTGGCCGGCGACCAGGGAGTTCAGTGTTACTAACCCAGAGGAATGTTCGTTTGAGAGGACAGGAACTGCTGAGATCCTCTGCCCTCCCTGTCTACTCTGATGCCATGACACTAGAGCTGCTGGGACCAGGTTTGCAGCTGATCAGTTCAGTGTTTTCCAACTTCCACTTGCACTAGACAAGGACAGCAAAATTGCACAGTGAAGATGCAATGAGTTTATCTGGAGTCTTTTTTTCTACTTATGTGCTTGTACACATATTTGTGGGATATTTGCATCTCCCTGCACATATAATTTCCATTCCACTGGCATGTGCTAGGCATATATATTGAAATGCATTTAATTTTGCTGCAGATATGAATGTATGCTTACATAAGTGGATTAGGATCTTGAGAATTCAGATGGCATTTGTGTTAATATCAGCGGCAGCTCTTTATTCTTAAAGGTTACTGTTTCTTAGCAGTTTTTAACAGATTCATTTTTAAGCTGTTTCTTTCCCATTCTTTTAAAGACTGCTCACATTTAACAGGCAGAAAGTTTTTCAGTTGAGCTATTTCTGCACTTCCAGAACACAAGCATAGCCAGAAAGAAAGAGCAACTTCCACTGTCTATAGAGCTCCTCTCTACATACTGGCTAGCTAATAGATGAGATCAAACGTGCTGATTTAGAAAGGAAGGGATAATATCTAGGAAAGATAAGTGTTCTTTTTCCGTATGTGGCCTCTAGTGGGGCCTGTTTCTGCAGGTAATAAAACCAGACAGTAGCATATGCACATAGATTTCCTTCACACACATAAGAATTCAGTTAATCCCAATTCAGGTGTTTAAAAGGGCTTTTTCCCCCCAGCATCTTTTTGGATGCTCACTGAAGACAAGAGAGGCCACCTGCTGCATGCAGCTACTCAACAGGTCACCCACTGAGACCCCTGAACTCTCCAGGCAAAAACCCTTTCACAGTGGGCCATGTGGGCTTGGTTGATGAGTCTGCTGCTGTCTACATCCATCTCTAAATGTGTCTGAGCGCTTAAAAATCTTTGACTTCAGACCCCATCAGAAGATAGTGTCTTTCCACTCTGGGTGATGAAATCACTCCAGATGTAGAGTATGGGTAGTGTGCAGCACTCATAGCTGTCATCTCACAGAATAAACTCTTGGATGTATGCAGTGCTGTGCTGGGAGACAGGTATTTTGCAGGGGTCAAGCCCTATGGCTTGTTTCAAGAAGCCATTAAGTGATATACATCTCTCAGTTTTCTTAAGCACAAATACAGAGAGACTTAAAATAAAACTGACTAAACTTTTAATTTTGTGCAAAGATAATAGGCAAGGCAGAAGGAAGGGAAGGGAAGGGAAGGGAAGGGAAGGGAAGGGAAGGGAAGGGAAGGGAAGGGAAGGGAAGGGAAGGGAAGGGAAGGGAAGGATAGGTAGATTTATTGATTTGAGTGTTTAGTTACAAGGTGAACAGCATGTGGTTAGTGTCTTTCATAGGATCTGTTCTTTATTTAATGCTCCTCTTCCACAGGGATGCACTTGTATAAGTAGAAATAAAACCACTAGGAACTACTGTGAATGAAACAACTGATTATTTTCCAAGGCGCAGGGCAGATAATCCAGAAAAACTCGGAGGTTTTGTGACACGTGAAAAGGTAGGTCAGTGCAGCAAGTTCTGGATAAAGTGGAATTCCACTGGAGCTTAGTCTGAAATGAAGTGAGAATATCATCAAGGTTCCCCTAACACTGTCAGTGAAATACTCATTGAAGAGAATCACTCATGAGCACAGAGAAGTAATACATTATTTACCCTTCTCAGGAAATACTCTAGTTTTCTGCTTATTTCAACCAGCTGAATATTCTGTGGAACCCAATTCACCTGGTCTCAAGGCAAAGGTAAAAAGCATCAGTTGTTCCCAGTCTTTGTAGTCCAAATATTCAGGACCCTTTCTTTTTTATGTTAGAGGATCCTGTGTATACTCATAAGCAGAACATATCAAACCTGACCTCTTACAAAAATGAAAACCCATTGAAGTTTGAGATAAAGTCTGAGAAATATTCTTCTTCCTCTGGAATCAAAAATGAGCTTGGCAGCATGTGTAGCTCTGACTAGTAATCTACATGTGAATCAACAGCAGCCCCATGATGTGAAAAGCCTTCTGTGTGTCAGTAATACTGTATTATATGAAGAGGACGGTCTTAAGCCAAAAGACGTGGGAGAAAATACATATTGATAAAATTGTTTGTCTGTTTTTTGGCAGTACAAGTGCTCACAGGAAAATGGGAGTCTGACTCCAAGAGAATGTGGCTCAGAGATCTACAGCCAACACATTTCTTTAGGGTTGCTCTCCCCCGCCCTCTGTCTTCTCAAGTAATGATTTTAAACAGAATATTGTGATTTAAAATAAATATTCTCACCTCCCACAAGAATTTACTCTTCTGTTTCCTTGTGTAAAGGTTGTAGCTATTGAAGAATTTGTTCTTTTTTGCAGCACATGCTTCACAATTTGTTGCTTTACTCTAATTTTGTCTCATTATCAAAACATAACCAGTTTTGGGCTTTTGGAGGGGGGGGAGTTTGTGTGAGTTTCTTTTACATTTTAAAAGAAAGATGACAAGTTTTGCTCTTAAGTTTGTGAGCTTGACTGAAGAGTACACTATGTTAGTTTCTTCCAATGCATGAACTGTGTTAGCAAAAAAAGTTAAATTTACCTGTTGATAGAAAAAAGCAATTTTCAATTTTTCAGTAGGGAGTTTTTTTATGAAGTTATTTTTTTCTTTGCACTGCAGCTCTGCAGTTAACAATCCTTTTGCTGTGGAATAGCATTGACACATTCTTGTTGCTCTCCACAGGCGATGTTCACAGCTGTCTGCTTCAGGCATATAAATTAGCCATCTTTAGTTTCCCTGAATTGCCTTCCTGCTTGTGCTGATCTCATTTCACAGACTACAAAAAGGATCTTTGGCTTTTACCTTTGGTCCTCTGACTAGAGACTGCATTAATTGTCCCAGGCAAATGGTTTGAATGTCCATTCCTCCCAAGTGAATTAATTAACATCCTTGCTATTAAATGGTGTCCATCCTCAGTGAAGCTACACACTGTTCAAATAGTGACCTGTTAGCCACCCATTTTTTGGGGCTCTTCATTACAGTCATTGCTTTCAGAGTTTTATGGGCATTTTCCCACTGCTGTGTTTGGACTCCATGAATGTCTGGACAGAGCAGAACAAGAGAGGGCTTTGTGGTACAGAAATCTGCACCTTGTGCGTAAGCCTGTTGGATCAAACCCAGCTGTTACTCGTCTTAGGAAGAATCAGCAACGGTGCTACCTAGACCTAGAACCATTTCATAAACAAATCAAGTTTGCTTATACACATATTTTAAAAGTCTGAGGATCTTTCTTTCTTTCTTTCTTTCTTGTTTCTTCTCGAAGCAGGAAAATGTTTGTTCAGGTCTTCCTATATTCTTAAATGGGTCAAAAATTGTGTGGTAAGGAATCGCTCTGAACTCAGAGTGTTTTGAGGAAGCACAAAAAGATTCCTTCCTTTACAAATTATGACACACTGTTTCAGCTTGTGCTCAAACCACTTGTTCTTATTAATCTAAGAACCACTGTGCCTGGTTTTTTTCCCCTGATAGGGCCTACACTGGACCAGCTCAAGGGGAAGCATCTGTATTTATAGATACATTAAGCTAGGCTAAAACAAACTAAATTCTTCTAATATTTTCTCACAGAAAATGAGGATCATTCCCTTACTTATTCTAAGATGTGAAAAATGCAAGTTCCTTATATGTGAGATTTATTTTTTTGACCTCTAATAGAAGTTCCAAGATAACAATTATTTCCTAGTATATCTGAAAGTGTATTGCACATTCAATTAAGTGCTTAAAATTGTCTGAAAGTCAGTATCTGTTTAAGCCAAGGAATCTCCTATACCTCTCACACTAAGCTAAATCAAATGCCACTTTTCAGAAGTCACTGGAATGAACCTCCTGTGAAACGTGAGCAAATGAGATCAGACTGGAAACCAGTTTCTAAGTTATTGATGAACTGCTGTGATTTTATTTTCGTAATAGGAGCATTACAAATATGCCATTTGCATGTCTAAGAAGTTCCACCATATACCTCATGTATGAGAAACATTCCCTCTCCCAGTTGCATAAACATTACACATCTGAATATTAATAATTATAAAGTCTGACTTACTATGGTTGTGACTGAGAGGTGACCTAATCCCTTGGGAAAATAAAGTAAATGCAGCCATTATAAATTTGGGGTGATGGGAATGAAACAGAATGGGTTAGTTTGAATCCTTGAAGTAATTAGTAGAGAATTCTGAGGTATCTGATGTTTATAAAAATCTTAAATATAAGTCTTGGCTCCTTAGAAAACATGTTTTGATATTAAGTCTTTCAGTTCATTAAGCACTGAATTGCCTGGTGATATTAGGTATTGTAAGAGAAATTTCAAGAGGGAAGTACTTCAAAGTGAAATTATGCCAAACCTAAAATATCTGTTCCCTTATTATGCAGTTGTCACCAGGAAAAAATAACAGAAGGGTAGATTTTCCTTCATAATTTTACATTTAAGACTTTGAGGTCACGAACTGCAGCTTGAGATGGCCAGTGACAGCTGTAAGTACTTTACAAGTGAGCTAATTTTAGAATATTTCAGGGAAAATCATATTTCTAATGCAGTTCTGTATTTATAAAGGCAGAGTCCTACCTTTCTGTTTTCTAGATACATATAAGTATACAGAGAGAAAGGGAGAGAGAGAGATCATATATAGATATATGTAGACTTAACTATATATCTATATATTCCTGGTGACAAATATACTTAAATACACAGATGTATATATATTTGTACACAGATACATATCTAGAGAGACAAAAAGGGAGGCAAGAAAGATTCTGTTCCACTGTTCTAAGTCAATACTTAGAACAGAAAGTATATAAAAGATTTTAATGGAATTTATTACTTTTCATTAAAAGCTGGCTACAATAAATTTATTTTTTTAAAAAGTTGGGAGGGGGGTTTAGAGGAAAAACCCCTCAAACCTCTATTTATCTCTATTATCTTTGTTCAGCAGAGGCAGCATATTCTTCAGGATTCAATGCAGATATGTTGACATCTATGGTTATCCTTAGGGTCGCAAACTTAATTCCTACATGCCTCTGCAGAAGAATCCAGTAGAGAACATTATCACCATCACCAGAGAAATGCTACTGTCAACAACTGCCCGTGTGATCAGACACTTATCTTTTGATGTTAGTTACCTTCTGCTTGTTAACCTTGTCAAGGAGGGGCACAGAGGGGAGCACCAACCAAATGAAACCTGCGGTAATTACTGTAATTTGGAAAGAAATATATTCACTAGAGGCAGGCAGTTCCACCCTCACAATCAACCTTTCTGCAACTCAAGGAAAACACAAACATGGCCTGGCTCAGACAAATTAGGCATAAACAAATGTTGCACATTAAATGAGTTAAAGGACCTTGCTGAAAATTACAAGGGCTGCTTAGGGAAGCAATGAATCCCATTAAGGCAGAAACAGGCTTAAAAGCAAGTGGCCTTAGCAGAGACACTTGTGTATATATTTACTGTGCTTGGTTATCTTACCCAAGGCAATTCTGAGCACAACTCTGCAAAGGTATCCAGATGATAACAGTGTAGTGTTCTTTGGGAGACATTCAGGTGGAGAAAAAGAGATCATCAGCTAGATGCTGCAAAACTAGTACTTCAAATACCAGTACCTGGCTTTTCTGTAGCACTTTCCATCAATCTAATTTCAAGTGCCTTACAAATGGATTTAGAAGGATCTTAAACAGTTAGATGATTTAGAAAGCTAAAAAACATTTGAAGTTAACTTTTTAAAAAAAATCTTCTTCAAACAAACACACAGTCTTAAACATAATGTCACAATCCTTTTTTTGCTGGTATTCACCAAAGTGCGTTCCTATTGCAAAACATATGTGAACAACTCTGGCTGAAGGAATCATTAATACATTACTAGTTCTCCTTTTGCTCATCAGTACAGCTAAATGATCCTGTCTGCAAGAAGCACTCTGTTTTAATATGCATTAGCCTTTCCTCCCGCTATAATTATGGGAGGACTAGTTGAAATTATTTTGCTTTAAACTCTAATAACAGTGGGTTTGCTCCATTTCTCTTTTTTATTTTTCTCAGCTTTTGTACCAAAACAATTAATGAAGAACAATGCTATGATATGTTAGGGGTTTTTTCATCTTTATCCTTGTCCACACTGAAAGAAACACTAAAAGCAGGTTTGCATTAAAATCTGTGTGGCTTCCAGTAGTGTTTGAAGGTGGAGTCAGCAGGTGACAGGGCAAAATGTCATATGAATGTGTAAAATATGCATATTTGTAAATATGTTTTGAATACAAAGGTTAAAAGAGAGGACAAGCTGAGCTAAGTCACAGAAGCATTATGAAAGGATGGTGGAAATACAGATCATAAGGTGCCATGTTCAGCATAAATCATGCGGCATGTAATACATAATAAGGGTTATTCATCAGGAGCTTTGCAGCAGCCTGTAACCTCTCTGCAATCAAGACAACAATAAACTCTACAAAGTGGGAGCAATTTCCATCAGGGCGAGAGTGTCCCCTCCCTCATCTTTACTTTTAAATGCATGATGATCACATGCTAATTGTGTAGACCTGTTACTGTGAATGACAAATAACCACTTCCAAAAGGACATTATGGCTAACAGCTCTTTAGGGGTCAATTTTGTTCCCCATCATTAAAATCCCCATTCTGTACAGAATTAGGAAGTATAGTCTTGCCACAGGAGCTTGTTGTCCAAAGAATAAATAGAGCATGTTGGATTAAGGGTGAGCAAGTGCTGCCGTGAAAGTGATCTGCCCTGCACAGACTGAAAAATTAGTGAGGGAAGCTGCTGCTTGGAGATGTGGAAGGATTTGGGAAAGGAGCAGAGGGGGGTCAGAGTGACCATCCCCCGCACTGCAAGGGTGGTTTTAAGGATTATTCCGCCTCTGAATTTGCTCCAGGCTCAGGGTCATGTCTACACTGCTTTTTGCTCTGTGCAGAGCTTGCTCTGCAGGTGCTCTGGGATGGCAGAAAGCTGTGTACTGGTGTTACCTTAGTGCTGAGTTCTCTGAGACAGGCTCAGTGCCCTGCTAGGCATGCCAGCCAGCTGGCAGCTTGAGCAGGATGAGATTGCATCTGCTCTGTGTGTGAGGAGACTGCCTGTTTTCTGCTGAGAAATGACACACGTGGCTTTAACCCCAGCTTAGGTGATGACACCCTCTGAGCAGTAACTGGCACATCAGAGATGCTTAGGAGCTTCTCAGCAGTACACAGGTCCAATCACTGGTGGACTATGCCTTTGCCAGGCTCTCAGCTTCTGAGGGATATCTGAGTAAAAAAAGAAAGGGCTAAAACTATAGACAAAAGAAATACAAAAACAGAAAAGTGCAGTTAAATGTCCCCTCAGATCTGAGACTTCAGGCCAGCAGAAAACAGTGTAAGCAAGCCTCAGACAATTGAGGGCAACATTTTATGGAATACTAAAGCACCTTAGGGGATACAGTGTCTTGTCAAATTTCATTTAAAATCAAGCAGCTGACTATGGGAGGCAGAAATATGAGTATACTCCCCAAAACATATTTAAAAAGCAAGGTTATAGAAAGATGGTGGACACAGAATATGTTCTGTGTCCAAAACAAGACAGAATAACTATAGTCTCACAATTTTTGTGGCCAATGAAGGTGCAGCTTATTACTGGGATCTGTAACAAAGTATTATTCATTTTTTTATTAACCCATGGCATAGAAATTAGAATTTGCAGTGGGGATAACAGCCCCCAGTCCAGACTGTAGCTTGCAAAGGCTGAAAATTTGCCACTTTGAAAGGGGAAGAGGATGCAAAATACAGCATCAAAATGAGTCCTCAGAGGTGAGTGCAGAGTGCTGAGAACACGATGCAGCATGTTGTGGAAGCCAAAACATCCTCAACAGAGAGAGGCTAAAGCAGCAGCAGATATAATGTCATACAGCTATGATGCTAAGCATGGCTTTTGTGTTTGTGGAAGGAGAGCTTTGAATGTAGATTTTACTTATTAAATGAGAGCCCCTGAACTGAGCAGTCTGATTTAGGTACCTGCTCACTGCTAGCTGGAGACAGTTCCTTACACTGGCAAGAGAGCAATACCTGCTAGAGCAATTCATCCCCTCCTATGACACATGATGAATTACACATTTATGTTTGTTCTACTTTGTCCTATGCTAGCCTTCGTCATAAAATGCATCCAAAAATGTACCAGTTGCAACCTGAATATCAACCAGAAATCTCTTGGTTTGTGTTGTTTTAGAGCAGTTTAGGTCCAGATTTTCAGAGTCAAGGTGGTTGAATAAGAACATAAATTTACATACTTAAAAAGTGCACTAAAAGTACTGTATAACTAGTTTGAATGGCTAGTTTCCTAATACTATTCATTTAAATGAATGCAATGGCAGTATTATTTTCCTGACAGAGCATGCAAATCCATCAGGGAATAAGCACAAAATAAAGCATTGAAATGGAACCAAGAAGATGACATTCCCAGTGAGACCCCCCCTGCAGTGCGGCATTCAGGTCGGGGGTCCTCAGCAGAGGAAGAACTTTGACTTGTTTGAGCAAGACCAGAGGAGGCCACCAAGGTGATAAGAGGGATAGAGCTCCGCCTACGAGGAATTTGGATTGTTTAGCCTGGAAAAGAAAAGGCTTTGAGTTGACCTGATTGTGGCCTTTTTGAAGGGAGCCTGCAAGAAAACTGGAGAGAGGCTTTTTACAAGGACATGTAATGACAGGACAAGGGGAGATGGAATCAAACTGAAAGAGGTCAGGTTTAGATTAGATATTAGGAAGAAATTCTTTAGTATGAGGTTGGTGAGTCAATGGAACAGGTATCCCAGAGCAGTTGTGGATGCCTCAGGTGTGGGAGTATTCAAGGGGCTCTGAACAACCTGATCTAGTGAAAGGTGTCTCTGTCCGTGGAACTAGATGGTCTTTTGGTCCCTTCCAACCCAGACCATTCTACAATTATATGAGTCAATGACTACTATTTTATGCAGTTCTGAATATTACTTTTAAATTGTAACAAATTATAACAAACCAAGTAGTTACTGATCCACTGTTCTGCTGTCTTTGCCAGAGTAATTTATGTGTATAACAGTGTCCTTCTAGGGTTAAATTTTATGAGAGTTTTTATATCTCAAGCCTTTTTAAACAGAAGAATGGGATTCAATCTCACATGTTTTTCTGAGGTTTTAAATTGCTGCAGCACAGATCTAGTGACAACACTGAAATACTTATGTGGCAGTGGATTTGTTTCACTATTTAAAATGAAATTTAGACTTGTCTAATGAAGAAAAAATGCAGTCAAATGTAGACCTTGTCAATCACATAGATTAACAAGGGTGGGAACAGTGTCTTCAAAATGCTGTAAGTAATCAAAAAGATGGGATTCTTTTGAACATTTTAGTGCTCAGGAAAAGCTGTTTTTCTGACAAGAAAAAAATATTTCTTTAAAGATTCTTTCACCTCAAAACAGGAACCAGTACATCTTTTATTCATATTATCTGTAGAGCTTGTCATGCTTGTATCTGTATCTTAGGAGCATTCTGTCCTCCACTGAAATAACCAGAAGTGCTACCTGGTGTTTTTCAGCTGACATCAGGTCAATAAAACATGGACAATAGGAAATGAATATTTATATAATAATAGGTAGTAGACCTGACATGTTAGGGTCACTGATTACTGTACCAGTTTCCCTTGTGCTTTCATTGCTACTGCAGAATTCTTCATGCACTTACGTGTGTGAAGTCTCTCTAGAGTTGGTGAGTACAATGTTGTTGCCAACTCTACCTTGTGTCACCTCCAAAATATCTCTCTTGGCATTCAGCTAGGCTTCAGAACTGCCAGGCATCAGTGATTGTCCCCTTAATATACACTCATCTTCAGAGTTTCCTCAGGAAACAAAACAGGCATGCGCATTTACCATCCATAATTTCAGTTCTCGATGTGAAAGCTGCTGCCTATTGGAGATGCTACTTTTTTCTAGCTCCTGACACCCTGATACCACTGGAAAGGTGTAAATATCGAACAGTAATAATAGGCCACAACTAGAGGAGGTTCTCTCAGCTAACTTGAGAATGTGGAGCATACACCAATGAGAAAAGGACAAGTGTCTGTTGACCTGATGTAACACGATATTCAATTTAATAGCTCTCCAGCAGAAGTAATGGAATCCATTAAAAGCAAATAAATAAAATAAAAACCCCCAAAAGCCCAAATTAATTTGTCTTAAAGATTGCCATGACAGAAAGAAAAATGAAAAGGGGATGGTGGAAAAGGAGGTTACTCTAGATCAGAATAGATATTTTTGAGAGTGGAAAAAAGGAAAATTGCTATATTGAAATAGATTAAAGTGCTAAGGTATAAAACTGAAGAAATCCATATTTATGTAAATAAATAGGCATCCAGAAATTTACTTAAAAATCAACATTCCGTGTGTTTTCCCTGAGACAGAATTCTTTGTGCACAAGGGCTACAAAGTCTCCCTATAAAAGAACAACAAGCTGGTAGCATATGTGATTCCTTATCTTTTCCAAAATGTTAGATTCCAGGATGAAAGCAAACAGATCTCCCATCAAAAGATTTTCTTTTAATTAAAAATTGGATTAGAAAGCAAATCAAACTACAACCTCTAGCTATCTGTACTAATAATGCAGGAAACTTTCCTTAGGCAGGAAAGTTTAAAGCTGTGGTAATGACAAAGGTAAGAATATATGCAACATTGCATTTCCTCCTCAACCTTGTTTTGAGAATTTCTGTGACACCACATGCTTTTAAGTGTAACAGGCAGCTTATTTCCTGTAAGGTTTTAGAATCTCACAGATGCTTTCAAGAAGGAAGAAAATAGTTATCTCTGCAAAAAGAAAAGTGTTGTAAGTGACCTTATAAACCATTTGGTTTCTTTGTTGCCAAAGAAATCAATAATGTAACTGTGTATTTGGATATCAGAGAAGCAGCACTCGTTCCTGTGATCTCTCAATTCTGTAAAGTGAGCTGTGAGACTAAATTCTCTTGCATGAAGAAATTTAATTGGCTCAAAACATCTATTTTTTTACCATGATAATTCCTTGAAGGTTTTCAAATTTCATACAACACAGAACTCTAATATATAATTACGTTGTAAAAATAAACATAATTTGCAGACTAATCATCTGCCTTTCCGTCATCAATGACATAACTACAGAATTAACATTTGAAAATAGGCCATTTTAAAGCTGGTCAAGAGTCTTTGACTGATGAGGATGATTTAATAAATATCTGGTAAAAAAATTTAATTTATGTTGGTTTAATTATGTTTTTATGCTAATTTAGTGCTGGATCATCTAATTGTCTAAATGACTGGTGCTCTTGTGTCTGAAAGACTCTCAAAGGTATTTATACTTTTGTGTGACTTAAGCCCTTTTAAAATCCTTATGCCTGTTAAATAATGCCATCTGTTTAGTAACACAAATGCAACATTGTAAATTTTTTGTCCCACTAATGTAAACTTACCTACAGAAGTCAAATTGATGCTTCTTGAGGGATATCTAGGAGATTGTCATGTGATCTTTACAGTCTTGAATCTGTAACTTGCAATTGCAGAATACAATTTAAACAACACTCCTGCATAAGTTTTTTTTTTTTTTTTCCTTTTTTTTTTTTTAATCTCCCCTAAATCCCGAAGGGGATTCACAGTGCTGCTGCTTCATGGCGATAGTTTACAGTATCATCAGTTTCCACATGCAGCTATATCTTATCCATACAATCACCAAGATTATTAATACTCAGAACAAACAGTGAAAGATACAGTATGAATCTCTGTAGAAATTCTTTGGGAATGAATAAATACTCAGAGTAAATGTTGGCTGGTTTGATAATTTGGTAACTAACTTTCATGATAAGAAAATATATCCAGTAGGTCTGGATTAAGATCACCAAAATAAATCACAAAAGGACTTCCTAGAGATTTCTGATGATAATGGCATTTGACCACTGGTGTAAACCCTAATCAGCAATTAAAAGGTTAGATGTTGCTTTGTCATTCTCCTGAGCTATTTATTCATGCATTTTTCAAAGTCATTTATGATTCATATGAGAGAGACCTGTTGTCCTTGTCTGGTTAAGATTCATGTCAATAAACTTTCAGTTGCTTCATGACCTTGTTCATTGCTGATCCCATGCCACGCCAACGTTTTGGCAGAAGATCAATGTCAAGTATGTTTTCACCTTTCAAACCCAGCTCTATTCACTTTGTTCAGTGTCTGATCTGCTGCCTGCAGCTCTTGATGTTTTTGATCATCTCTATGGGGTCTTTTTTTCCCCTACAGCTTCTGTACCCTAAAGTATGTTATGCAACTTGTGCATTGGAATGACCTTTTCACAAGCAAAAATTCCTTGTGGAGTGTTGATTTTGCAGCTTCTGATGTACTCAAAACTTGACAGAAAGGAAATGGGTAAGTAAAATTTGTTAACTAGTCAGGTTAATATTTCTTTAGCCGTGGTCAAAAAAGGTGAAATAAATATTGCTCCATTTGCCTTTTTGAATAATAACTTCTGGAGCATTTTAGATTAATAGCTGTAAATAGAGATGGTGAAAGTCCATTTTAGAGACATACACAAAAATTTTATGGCATCCTGCAAAGTCTAACAGCTGCATGCCAAGCCCAAGACTGCAGATATGTCTGCCAGTTAATCTGAAAGGTATGTATTCCATTAATCTTCAAATCTGTTGGCACTGATAGGTGAAGGACAAAATGAACGCTTGCCAGAAGTTTAAAATGTTAATTTTAAACACCTTAATTTACTACATGTATGTAAGCCCATGATCAAGCATTAAGGTGTTTAAAATGTGTTTTCTCCACTCTCTTCCTTAAGAGAACCTTTGGTCTTCACAGGGTTGGTGTTTAGCAAAGATTTGGCAGTCCTAGCCTGCAGGTTGTGAAGGAAATGACACATTATCATTACTTTCTTATGACAGCTCTGACCCTGTTTGGGATTTAATGTTTGATGCCAAGGATTAATTGGTAACAACTCTTTCATCCCTTTAAAATGAAGCAGGATTTTACACATTCAGCTCCATTTGGTGGCTAAAGAGGTACTTCTAGGTGGTAAGATAATAGGATGATCTTGAAGCCTGTATGTTTGGGAAGGGGTATAGGAAAGCATACTGACAGTTCCTATTGGAAAGAACAAAAAAATGTGTCTCTTGGGATGCCTAGCAAAAACCAGCAGTGTAGGGAGATTTCCTTTTCTGTAAAGCTTCAAAATATTATTATAACTCTCCTAATATGTATAAAAATATTTCTAGTCATTACCACCCAAAATCATGGTGAAGGATGGAGTCAAAGGAAGCAGAGGGACTAAAACAGTGATTTAAAATAAGAGGTGTCAGTGAAAAGACAAACATTTTTAGAAAAGACACTAAACAGAACAGTGATTTTTTTTTTTTTTTTAATTCCAATGCCTGTAACTCTAAACCACAGTACTTGTATGTCATCTAAATGGTTGTCCTGACTGTGTTCATTCTTTGGGCTCTGAAAGTCAGGAGGGGTCTAGACCTTCAGAGCATGGATTAGCCCAGGGATTGGGAGTGGTTAAGTTCTTCACCAGTGGAAAGGCTGTGAAATGCATTAAAAGTCAGAAGAAGGCATGGATTTCTGTTCCTGTGTAAAGGGGTTTGGTTTCAGTACCATAAATAAATCAGAGGGGAATCTAGTTTTAAATCAGAGAAGATTTTGGCCCCCCCAGAAAGCTGGAGGGCTATAGCTCCACTTTTTCTCAGGCTGCAGTACAATGCCATTATCCATGCACGATCTCTGCAAAATCAATGAAGCTTCGCTAATTTGCATGAGCTGCGAATCTGGTCTGCGTGTTTGGGGTGCAGAAGGGAACAATGAGATTTACAGGTGCTTCTCTCTGCTATGCAAGACCTCCCTGCACAGTTAGTTAAATGAAAACCTCTTACAATACCTGTGCTTTTCTTGTCAATTAAAACTTCTCCCAAAACAGGTAGCATCTTTTATAACTCCCAACAGACATTTCCCTAAAAAGTCCATTGAATTTTTATATCCCTTATCTGTGGAAAGCAGCAATTTCAGGCAAAGACAGAAATGAGCAGGCAACATTTTTATACTGAATGGCTTGCACTTGGCAGAGCTAATGAAGTATACACCAGCTTCTAACTATAGAAATGTTATCAGCTATTCTGGTGTGTATACAAATATACATGTATATTTGTGTGTATGTATACAAACATATATTTGTAGCAAGGTGTATGCTGCATGTTTATTTCTTCATCTTAGTTACCCTGCCTTATGAGTATAAAATCTGCAACTCACTTTTTCTCATGCTATTTCATAAGCATGAAATTTGTATTTTTCTCTTTGCTGTTTCTAATGGGTTCCCAAAGAAAATATTTTTTTTAATGTTTGGGTGGGTTTTTTCTATGGAACTGAAATTCTGACTTTTTATTTATAGTCACAAGTAATTTCTATATAGAAGGTCACCTTTTCCCGTGACTCTGGTATTGCATAATAAACACCAGAAGTTTTTTTGAAAATTCTTGAGCCTAGCAATAAACTCAATCTATATCTAAAATTATTATATGATAGAGGTGGCGTTTGAAATACAAAATGCTTGCTGACAGTGGGTATTTTGGCACCTTTTTATGAAAGAATGCCTGAAGGGTTGGGGTTTTTTTATTTATTACCCATGCTTTCTGTTTTTCCTTTCTTTATTGATTCGTACTATAATGCAAATCAATGATGACTATTTAGGGTAGATTTAGTAGAATTACTCTTAACAGCTACTTTATTTATACACAATTAGTTTAAAGGAAGAAGAAAATTAGGTAGGCTAAATATGGGAATATTTTCCAGTCCGCTTACTTTTGAGTCTCCTCCCCAGGGTACTTCAACAAGGACAATACCCAATATCTATCTCATTATTATGGCTATTGATTTCCTGGATTTTTCTCTTGCCATTCCCACTGTTGATGACAGTCTACTCTGTATAGCTGGACCAACACCAGTCTAGCTGGGATTCCCTGATAAAGCTTTAATATACCATTTTCTGTAAAGTATGGAATAAGTGTAGGGAATGGGTGAAATGTCATGTAATATCTTTTGTTTGAGGCTTGCTTTGAAATTTTTGTGTTGTTTTATAGTGTCTTGTGAACTTGCCCAGGTTTTACTTAGGTCAGTGAATCATTACTGAGATGAACACCCACCATCAACAATAAGGACCTTCCGTTAATGCTGTAAGAAAGATAGATTTAAATAATAATAAAAGTTGCTATAGCTAATCATTGCTCCTAAATTTCAGTTAGACCACAGTAAACCAGCATGAAATCAATCTACATAGAAATTCCCAACAAAACTTGGATCACCACCACTGGATTTTTTCATACATCACAAGTCAGAAAATTTCTCTTTATTTTAGAAGGAATCACTAGGTTTATATCTAATAACAGCTATATTGATATTATTTTTCCATTATCACAGGTGGAAAAGTATGGAAATCTGAGGTAGAACTGGTTACGTATTTCTTAAGAATGCATTTTTTATCTTCAAAAAGAAATAATATTTTAAAATGAAAACTTGTGAGAGGCAGTTGGCAAGAAGGAATTAGAACTGTTGAAACCTTTTCAGATTTTCTAGGTGAATGATTCTGGCTTTGAAGGAAAAGTCAAAATTATCTCTGGAAATTTAATTATACTAGCAAAATTACATACAAGGTGAAATAAAAATTAAGCCTTTGATTAATTATAAATTGGCTTTTTCTCTCCTTTATCAGTTTGCAAGTGATTTCAGTTTTGATTTTAGATTTAGAGCAGAAAACACTTTGTATTATGAAAATATTCTGGGTTTCAGAGAATAATTTTGTAACTTTACATCTTCTCCATGGAAGCTTTAAGATCAGTGCATGGTTAGGTGAACAAGTGCAGAAAAAATTACCTCACGTTTCTCCATCTCTGGTGTCACATATTTATGTGTCACAAATTTATGGTGTCACAAATTTATGACATAGGATTTCTGCCAGTGTAGCCTAAACACCAGAAGTGTAAGGGATGCTTGAGGAAGCATGAGGGAGATGAGGAGTGAGGACTAATCTATCCATGGCTTTGTTTTGGATCTTTTCATGCTCCTGCGTACCAAATAGAGACAAAATGCTTTTGCTGCTCTTTCAGAAAAAAAGGTCAAAAAAATCTGTTTGTAGCACAACCCAGCACACAAGGATGATATTCCTTTCAGTGAAATTAATTGCCTGAACTGAGCAGGATTAAGAAGACACAGTTATTCTACCAAGGATGTAATGTAGGGCTATAAGAAACATGAGCATGTGAGTTAAGCAGTATGTCTACCTGGAATGTCAACACATTTCCAAAAAAATGGACAACTGTAACTAACCATACAGTTCAGAACACCACAAGCTGTTCAATCAAGGTTTTGATGAAAACCATAACATTCTAAAGACATCACCTAGGTTTGTCACACATAAAAGACTGCATGCTAAGACCAATAATCACACATTAAAGGCCATGCAACTTTACCTGCATTCAAGAAGTCATGCCACCAAAAGATACAGAGAAAAGATCGTATGTATATATAAACATTTTAGAAGGCTTTGAATGTTCTGCTAGTTATATCAACTTCATGGCTACCAAAGAAAATGAGCCAAACAGCTTTCAATTTCTGTTAGCTTGTTTTAAACTTTCAGAAAATATATTTTTTATCAGTGATTAAAAGCGATTGTGTTAGATGTTACAGAAGAAGATAAGAATATACACATATTCCTGAACTGCATTTTCAAGTTATGACCTTTCTCAGCTGAGCAGAGTTTTACTGATGTATGAAATAGAAACAATTAAATAGACTATCAGATAAATGCTACTCATTAGTAACAGTTTTTGAAATACTGGACTAGATTGATCAAGGAGAAAATTGTTATCTATCTGTATGTTATAATTTTAAGTACTTTAAAAATACATGTTTGTTAAAACGAAGCATTAGATCAGCAGCTATTCATATTTTTAATCTTTTTTTATCCACAAAAAATCTTATTCCAAAATTATTTAGCTTGGAAATTTGAAGATGTAAAGAAGTAAGGCCTGGCTAGAGAGTTGCACATACCACTGCCTTGCTTGTGATGTATTTTTCTCTTGTGCACTGAAGGTGAGGATATCCTACAGGATAACTGGTCCATTGTTCAGTTAAAAGCATATCATAATATATACACACACAGCAACATGTAAGACTAAGTGACATTCTCAATTGCATGACTGCTTGTAAAAGCTGTAATTTCTAACGTGTCTTGGTGAAAAAGGTAAAAAACCCAATTTTTTCTAACAGTACTGTTACCCAGCCTCACTAGTACCTGAATTCCTGAACTTTCACCGTTCTGTGTCTTCCTTCACTTGACTCACATATTGCAAGACCAGTAGATGAAGTGGCTTAATCCAACTCCTCTCCATTTGCACCCTTCAGTCAGTTACTAGTGTAGCAATTTATTTTTTACCCCTGTGGAATCAGATTGGCAACATCAGGTATTGTATTAGCAAGTAGTTTGATCCAACCACCTTCTGATGGTCCATATCCTGGAATATAGAAGCATAGAATCATACAATGTCCTGGGTTGGAAGGGATCCACTGAGATCATCAAAGTCAAACTCCTGTCCCTGCACAGGACACCTCAGGAATCACACCGTGTGCCTGAGAACATTGTCCAAACACTTCTCTAACTCTGTCATGCTGGTGCAGTGATCACTTCCCTGGGGAGCCTGTTCCAGCGCCCAACCACCCTCTGGGTGAAGAACATTTTCCTAACACCCAAGCTAAACCTCCACTGACACAGCTTCAGGCCATTCCCTTTGGCCCTGTCACTGGTCAACACAAAGAAGAAATCAAACCACCCCCACCCCCAGTTCCTCAATGAGTTTTGGGAGGAGATAAATTTATGCCAGAAATCTTTATTTTTGTTACCTGTTAGGCTCTCTGAGTTCAATAGCCTCAAGTAAGGTATGGTATAAAAAATGATGGCAAAACAGTATCATGTAGAATAAATACTTGAGGGAGAAGCATATAGACTATTTATATTATTTCTGTTTTCAATGTCAATATTTAGAAAAAAGACTGTTTTTCCTATTAACTTTTTTCACTAAGGGAGCTATGGAAAGCTGATTTTCACATGAGCAGAAACAAAATCATTGTAGATCAGTTGCTGCACTTTGATATTTATCTTGTAATGAGTATTAGAAACATAACTTGCAAGGATAATTGCAATTGTCACAAAATGACAGCACACTCAGAAAGCACTTGAGGTCTAATCCTGCACTTCTGAAGTCATAGAACCTACTAATGTTTGATGTTGCAAAATAGAGAACCTTGATACAATTTTCATTGGACAAAGCTGATATTTGCAGTCACCACATATTTAAACTGGGGGAGATGTATTTATTTTCTTGCATGCTTGTGTGCAAGCAAATTTTGATAGTAATGTACTTTTTGAATGTTTCTGATTCAATAGTTTAAATATTTTAAATACAAATGTCTGAGGAACGTTAATAATAACATTTTTGTTTTAAAACATGATTATGATTCAAAAAGAAGACTTTTTGAAAATAAAGTTTAACTGTTTTTACCACAGTGTATATATAAAAACTAGAAATGTCTTACAGCTGTGTTACAGTAAGTTTGGCCAAAGCAATTTTGAGAAGACCAGTGAAAATCACATTATTGCAGGTTCTATGAAAAATGAAACCACTGGATGTGCTTCATATTTTTTATACTTTCCACGCAAAGAAAATATATAGTGACTATTTTCCACTCTCCTCAAGTGAAAAATAGTCAGTGCTGTGAAAATGCCAACTGTTCCCTGCAAAAGTAATGACTTTTCACATGGAGAAGAAGAGTGAAAATAAGTGATTTTTCCAGCAGGGCACTGGAAATGTTATGTTAAGTTATATACAATTTTGTCCAGAAGTGAATGTACTTAAAAAAGGGAATTCATTGAAATATTATGCATTACACAGAATTACATTTTCTTCTGAATAGAACCCAAGAAAATGCTTTTATTAGCCTTATTTCTAAGTTTATGGTGTATTCATTAAAGATAATGGCTGAAAGACAATAATGAGGAGATCTGCAGTTCCTGCACTCTTGATGAAAATTATTTGCTGGTTTTAGTTTTTCTTGTAGTTATTTATTTGATTTTCATCTCAAGTGCCATCCCTGAAATACAGGTATAGGCTATCTTGGGGTGATAGAGAAGTCATTTATGGACTGCTTTTTCTTCCAGCTTCTTCTGAAAGACTGGGGCTCTTTGTTAAGCAGACAGTAAGAAAATAAAGGACAAACTGCTGAGGTACTTTCCAAGAAGCTTTTCTTGTAGTTGCCACAGAGATGCTGCACAAACATAAATAGGATTTTGATTGAGAGAGTGGATGGTCTGTACGATTGCAAACAAGAAAGAAGTTCATTGTATTTGACGTCAGTTTTGATGTGGTCATTTATAATGGAACTCTTTGTACAGAAGACATTAAAACAATTGTAGACATGGCAAAAAATACCATCAATTTTGTACATCAAAGACAGGAATTAAATTAGAGTTTGAAACTGTCTTTAAAATGCTTCAGAAAGTGATTAACCTTGCAAAGAAAGGACTGTAGGAAATAATTTCCAATTCAAATAGTTTAGTCCTGCGTTTCAGATATTTGCTTTACACCTGTAGTTCTCAGCCCATGGTTCGTGCAGAGCCATGTTTGTCCAGCCTAATCTCCTTTGGTAAGTAAAAAGTGAAAAGAAAAGAAGTAAGACAAACACCCCCCCCAGCTTTGCTCTCTTGTTAGTGTGTAACAGCAATTGGACATAAAAAGAAATAGATTCCAGAATGCCAGGCTAGTGTGGAAATAATGTTATCATCAGCTTTAATTTTTTCAAAGATATCTCCCTTTCTCCATGCTCTTTTATCCATTAATTATTTTTCCTTTAGACAACACTGTGTTATGGTTGGCTGTCTCTTACTAGCAGAAAACTGTTAAAAGCACCAAGTGTGTCAAAACCAGATAACACCAAAACCAATACTGCCTTCTCTCTGACTTCTTGCTTTCACTTCTTAACCAGTGATTCAGAGTGGTGCCTTGATTAAATCTTATCTAATAATTATCTATATTCCTTTTAAACTCTGTATACTTCCACTCAGAGCTGTTTCCTTGCCTTCTTTACTCTGACGTTGTTCAGAAACCACAGAGGCTGGGACTATCAGAGGCCAAGACTTGTTACCAAGTCTTCCTTCTCCAAGCCCATATTCTTATTGATTAATACATGTAAAATGAGTTTATGCCTACTGCAGCAAAATATGCTAATTGATCTGGATAAGACCTTTTTAAAAAGCAGGTCAAGGTCTTTTCTACATCATGTTTCTAGAAAAAATATCAATTAAAAATCTAGATGGTCAAGTAAAATTAATTAAAATTGAAAAAATTTATTTTTGTAATTAATGAAATTAGTTGGGATATTTAATAGACCAAGACCACAGCCCTTCCAGCCACTTTATCTCTTAGGAAATTATCATAAAGTGCTGTCATTTTTAGTAGTTTTTCTTAATATGATTGCAAGATAAAAATATTCACCTTATAACCAGCAAAATGTATTCCTGATCTAAATATCTTTTTTTATTTTTACTATGCAACTAGAGAATTTTATTCTGATTTTACTTCCTGACATTCTATGAGGAATAAAATCTTTCTGGAAGCTAAGAAAAAACATAGACATAGTCCTTCTATTAATAAAGATAGTGTAAATAATGACTTGGTTATTCATTTATGCTACAAACTGTAGAAAACCCTTCATTTCAGCTGATCACCAAAGGGGAAGAGCTCTGTTTGGATTTTCCTGCATGTGGACTGTAGATTTAACCCATTCTTTTCTCCTGGGAAAATAAAATTAAAAAGAAAAAAGCTGGGAAAATTCTGCCTCAATGGGATTCATCATATTGCCTCCTAAACTAGGAACCTATGAGATGTCATTCACACCACAGCTGAGTGTCCCCTGGAACACTTAAATCTAATGCAGAATTAATAAAGCAGAGACTGCACCCATAGCACCCTGACCTGTGTCACCTGTTTCTGGGCTGTATTTAGGAAAAGGAAGGAAGGCATTCAAAATATCTCTGGGAAAGATTTGTCAGCTGATCTGGTCTGTGCAACAGCCTTGTTCTATCTCAACCTTCTCCTCTTTTGTTATTTTGGCCTTTCTATATCAAAACACAAGATCCACATATGCTAAATAAAAAGATTTTGCAGGATGAGTTTTGGGGTGAATGAATCCCTAAATTCTTCCTCTCTCTTGCTTGAAAATGATATTTATAGGAAAATGGTTGTACTTTAGTAAATGTGGAACTACATCTCTTAGATAAATGATGTTTGAATGACAGACTGAGCAGCTAAAAAAGAGGTAAACAAGGGTTAGAAATGAACTTGAACAGTAAATTTGTTCTAACATGAAACAAGTTGAACCTTGGAAGTCTAGACAGTCACTTAAATTTGATGGTATTGTGCTCTTCCTTTGACAGTAATAGCTGCAAAAAAGTATCATGGTATTATACCATATAATAATGCAATGGATTCTCTCAAAATGTTAACTGCATAATTAGAGAACATGCACAGCATGGGGATGACCACACATGACTTAGAGTGTTTAACACTGTGTTTCATAAAACTTACACATTTATGTTAGCACCAGTTAATATGTGGTGCTATTCAACATTAAAAAAAATAAATCTTATTCAAAGACAACTTCAAATTGTGCAATCTCATGACTGAGGTAAAAAAACCCCCAAAAAACTAAAAAGAAGAAATGTCAGTGTCTCTTGCTATAATTAAGAAAAATTTTCCTGACTCTTACTGGAGTCTATGTGTGCTTGAATTACAACAGGTCTGCACATCCCAGAGATAACTTTTATATCTCTTGGCCTATTTCAGCTAAAGTGGCAACTTTAAAAAATAAATTTTTTACCAGCTGAAGACAAGAATCACTGCAGGCAGCTAAAAATGTGGCATGTATACCATATTGTGTTATACAATTGAAAAAAATAAGAATGGATTTTCTTAACTGGCAGAATTCCTAAACTTCAATGCAAATAGAGAAAAGACAATTGGTGGAATACCTCTGCAATTATATGAAACATTTTCATTAGTAAATATTTCATCTTTAATGATAGTTTGAGAAAAGACATCTTTAATTAACAATATTATATGGCTGTATAAATATATGATGGCAAGTCTAAGTGATTGGAAAATATGCACTGAAGGGAGAAATAGAAGAGCTGATATTTTTACTAAGCTTACTAGAAAATCATCTAAGTAGAAAATTATCTTTTGTAACTATCTTTTAAATTAAAGCAGATGACAATTCTAGGATTACTTTTGTTTTTCTTAAGTTTATTTTGAAATATTCAATCTTTTTATACATAAATTATTCTCTTGTTTTTAGATGGAAAAGTATTAATGTAACAAAGACCATTTTTTTTAAGGTCTTTTATTATTAACTGCTATTTTTTCCCTGCAGATAAATTGTAGGGTCATGAAGATAGTTAAGTAACTGGAGTGTCTGACATACGAGGTGAGGCTTAGAGAGCTGGAACTGTGCAGCTGGTGAAAAGAAGGCTCAGGGGAGGAATCATCTCATCAGTGTGTTTAAATTCTTGATGTGAGAGAATGAAGAAGACATTTCAGTAGTGCCCAGTGACAGGACAAGAGACAGTAAACACCAACATAAATACGTGAAATTCCTCTTGACCTCTTTCCAGTGAGGGTTGTCAAACACTGGAGCATGTTGCCCAGAGAGGCTGCTGAGTCTCCATCCTTGTGATGGTCAAACCCAAATTGGACCTACTGCTCTACTTAATCCTTCTGAGCAGGGGGCTGGACTAGATGACCTCCAATGGTACATATATGTTTTTGTCTGCTTAACAGAAAACACATGAAGACAACTCACAATCCAAATTGTATCTTATCTGAGGTGCTGAAATACAGCACATTTTCCTGGTAGTGTTTGCACTTGAAGATGTACAAAATAAATTAATTTTCAACTGTATGTTATTGTTTATGTTTCTAAAGATTTTAGTTAAAAAATACACACTAACCTTGAGCACCTTTTTACATTACATAGAGACTCCACAGTCTCTACAACAATCTAATGTTTTATCATCTTCTTTGGAAATAATTTTTCTTATTATCTAATCATAAATTCCCTTACTGCAACTTGTCTATTACCCTTCAGTCTTCCAATGTGCTCCTCCAGGAACAGTCTGGCTCCTGATACATTACAAACCATCAACATTGCCAGTGACTAAGCAGCAGGGCAAGCTCCAACTCATGGCACAGGTGCCCATCAAAAGAGAATAAGTGGTGGTGGCAAAATATGTTATTGTCAACTAACAAGATGATAATTAGAGCAATCTCTCAGCCTGTTCCAACTGCCAAGCAATAAAGAACTTAATCCAAACTATACGTTTGGACAGTGGTATGTGAATGATGAATTATGAGATAAGATAGGTTAACCCAAACCTCTTTCACAGTTCCTCAGATTTATTATGGCCAGTGAAAGTGATAAGATGTAACAGTTTTTGATGGAATGAACTCGAACAATTATAAATGGCAGAGGGACAAAAATCTAGCTTCAAATGCTTAGCTTCATCTGATAATATGTGAGAAGAATATATTACTGGACTTAAAATCCGAGACTGAATTTACTGAAGTAAGAGATTAAACATGAATGGTTTGACTTGTGAGTTCACTATGCCAGTTAGGTTCAAGAAGTCACACAGGTACTGCTCTGCTGGAACATGACCATTTTCCTGCTATTTTGGAACTTCAGAATTTAATGAAAGGGATCCAAGAAAAGGGAAGGTGGACATTCTAGGCCAGAATAGATCAGTATTTCATAGTAGCAGCAAACAAAAAATCAGCCAAGTTTAGAGAATATATATGCAGAACTGCATGCAGAGATAAGCATATTTCCATCAGCAGGAAGATAAGCAGGCTTGTTTTCCAGCAAAGTCCCCCAAACTCACACAATTTTGTAGGACCAATGGGATATCAGTGCTCATTGCAGCTTGCATGTTATGCACAAATACAAATACAAATGCATGGACATGCACACACACATACATTTGTATGTGTGAGAGCACACATACAAGTACATGGCAGAGAAATAAAAGGTGTTTGCTGTTCTTCCTGCTACTTAACTTCCTCCATTTCTGCACAGACAGCATCTTGAGAGACTTGGTGGAAAAATAATTCCTGTTTTCATCACCAGGTTTCACTCTTTTCCAGTACTCCATGGCCACTAAGGTCTGGAAAAATCATTGCCAACCTACTTTTCATTGCAAAGATGTAGTGGTGAGCTGGGACTCCTTTCCTTGACTGCAGCAAAGCACAGACCCTTTACAGGGAAAGCATTTATCATGCAACATTCTGTGCAGGGGCAAGATGGTCTTCAGGACACTGAGAGCTCTTGTGGAAACAATTTTGGTATTATTACACAGATTTTAATCCTTTTCTTTAAGGGATTTCTGGCACAGAAAAAAACCAGGATTCAGATTCAGATCAGGAAGAAATTTTCTCAATAGTGCCACTCTGTTAGCATCAGAAAATAGTACTCTGGGACTTGCAGTGAAAGTCCTGTCAGCTGCTTACTACACCAATAACTTCTGAGAGAGCTAGGAGAAGCCATCATTTGAACATTCACCAGGAACAAACAGCATCGCTGAATCATGCAGCTCTGGCTTTCAGACAGAGCAAATCAAGGCAGATCTCAAACTGATTCTTCTGTTCCAGAGAAAATCATAGAAGCCTCAGGGTCAGAAGAGACCTTTAAGATCACCAAGACCAAGCTGGTGAAACCTACAGCTCAGAGAGCTGGGTGTCCTGAGGACAAATGGGTTTGATATTGAAGACTGAAGCAAAGAAGGCTTAAGTACCTCTGCCTTTTCCACATCCCCTGTCAGTACACTAACCTCTGCCTTCGACAAATCATGGAAACAGTCCTTGACCCTGCTTTTGCTGCCAGTGTGTTTATAGAAGCTTTTTTTTATTGTCTTTAATTATAGTGGCCAAATCAAGTTCTAGTTGGGCTTTGGCCTTTCTAATATTCTCCTTGAAGGTCATACATGACCTTGTGACATCCTTATAGTCCTCCCAAATTATCTGATTCTCCTTCCAGAGTCATTAGATTCTCTTTTTTTCCCTAAGTTCCAGCGAAAGTTCCCTGTTTAGCCAGGCCAGTCTTTTTCTCTGACCACTTGTCTCTCTACATGTGGGGAGAGCCTGCTTCTGAATATTTAACAATTGGTTTTTAAAGCACATCTGGCCTTTCTGGACTCCTCTGCCTTTCAGGACTAACTCCCAAGGGACCTAGAGGTCCGAGGTGAAGGTTCTGTTGGTGCGCATCCTTACTTTTCCCAGATAGAAAACACTAACATTTCCTGGTCACTATGCCCTAGATGGACACTGGCTACCACATCACCCACTCATCCTTCTTTGTTCACAATCAACAGGTCTAGCAGGGCACCTCCTATGGTGGGCTCCAGTTGCACCAGTAGCACCAGTTGTTCTAGGAAGTCTTCTTCCACACACTTTGGGAACCTCTTCGAATCCTTCCTCTCTCTTGTGTTGCATTTCCAGCAGACATCTGGCTCTGTTCAGCTAATTTTCTTTTTTTTCACTGTCTAGCAGACCTAATTCATACTGTACCACAGATTCCTGTATGATTTTTTTTATTATTATTCTTAAACTTCTTGAGATGATACATTATTTCAAACTCTGATTTTTCAAACTTTTATGAAGTATTTGTAGTATTTTATTTTTTGAGCCCAAAGCCTAATCCAATGCAGAACACCATGCTCCATTAATTTCAGTTAAAACATACTGATTTGCATCAGCACATCATCAAGCCAATAGCATTTACCTGAAATTTATTTTCATAATGCTTGTGTTGACAAAATCTGTGTATTAGCATCACAATAGCAAGTATATTAGAAAAAAAGGTGTAGCTCAGATGATAAATATGATGTGAGACAGAATGAAGGTGTAGTGGGTTCGGTTTGTAACTGGGCAGAAACACCAATTTAGTGTAATGGTTTGGTGTAAAATACTCATTACTGTTTATCTTCTGTGAGATAAGAATTAGGAGAAACACAAAGCAGCACCAAACTTGAAAGAATATAAAGAAGTTTATTAACAGACCTAAAATAGGGAAAAAGAAAAAAAAAAAAAACATTCCACACCTTTAGAACTCTTCTCCTCCCCCCACGTTCTTCCCTTCTCACACTGACAATGTAAAAAATGATAACCCTTGAGATGTTCAGTCTGTTTACCACCTCTATAATAACCTTGTTCAGTTCATTTAGGAAGAGGAGTCTCTCTTGCTCATACTATGGAGACATTATCACAATGAGACAGCCGCCCGGGTTGGTTCTCTGCTTGCATCATGTGAGAGTCCCTTCCCACGACTTACAGCTTTTCCCACAACTGCTTTTGAGGGTCCAGTTTTGAGCTACTGGGGCACAATTTTAAGGTTGAGCCGTTCAGAAACAAAAGTTCTCTTCACCCATCTCTGGGAGCATTTCATCTCTAAGAATAGAAGCCCTCCTCCTTCCCTGGGAGCAGAGGGTCCTCCTCATCTTCATCTCTAAGAATATCTCTGGGAGCATCTCTAGGAACTGAGGTTTTCTCCTTTTCCATTTGGAGCAAAAGTCCTCATCACTTCCATCTCTCCCTGTCCAAACTTCTCATGAAATTACAGCTGCGTCAGCATCTGCCTATCTCAGCACAGGTGCTTTTGCTCACGAGTTGAACACTCCACCCCCCATATCTTCATGAAATTACAACGGGTACTCTGATACATCATAGCTTCACAACAGAATTTCAGTTTTAAGCACCTCCTCTTTCTCCTCCCTCAGGTTTTCAGCTCTTCATAGCACTAAAAGGGTTAATCTCACCCGGGCCTTGCAGCTGGAATGTTGATTATCGCTGTTGGTCACATGATCTTTGCCTGACAGCAGGGCAGCTTCAGCTGAATCTTGGCCGCACTGGAGAGGGGGAGCCGAGCCACTCTGGCTGCCCACAGCAAGGCTGTAGGGGTGGTTCCACAGGTGGAACAGGTCCATTGGCTCCAGGATGGCCGTGGCCTGGCCCGGCCTGGCCTGATCAGGGCCTGGGCCGGACCCGCCGGCCCCCGCACAGGGCCCGCAGCCACCTGTCCCAGCACTGGAAACGAGACAGAGAGAGGCTCTGCCTGGGGTTTGTCTATTCTTAAGTGTGGATCACAGAGGGGGTCCCAATTTTAAGTGGCTTAAAGAATTGTCCATATTCAAACTGGCCAGCTGATAGGTTCTATCAGGTCACAGGAAGCTGTAAGCACCCCTTTGCAAGAACATCACTTCTGGGACTATGCTTGCTAACCCATGACAGAAGGTTAGAGGGTCTTTCCTGAAGAAAGTTGAAAACTAGTGAGAGTGCAAAATGTCAGCCTGAATAACTATTTCCCACCCAGTATGAATTTCAAGAGATGTAAATTGAAATGAGAAAGAAGCTAACTTCTGACAGATGTTAGCAACACTTTTTTCACTTAGCACATAATAAACATATGGAATGGCCTATCAGGCACTATTGCTGAGGCAAAACAAAAGAATCGTTCAAGAAGCAATTGGATGCTGTTCTACAGAAGTGGAGTACTTAACATGGATGAGCCCTGATGGGCTAATAGTCCTGATGGGTAAACCTCTCCAACTCAAAAAATGTTATGCTCTTATATTCATTCAAATGTAAATATCACTTCAGTAGTATCTATCTGCTTTTTGGCTTGGTGGGGGTACTGTTTCATTTCCTCTTCTTTTTTTTTTTTTTCACTACAAAGGAAAAGCAATTACTGTTATGCAGTTTCAACATAAGAAAAGCAACATCTGCAACAACAGCCTCAACAGCCTTCCCCTCTCCCCTACCTCACACACAACTGACTTACAGAAGCAAAAGAAATCTGAGATGGCAGCAATTGAGTTGCATTTTTATACGGTATAATATGTTCGGATACTTGAAAAAAGGCTAGCTGTCTCAGAGAAAGGCACCCAAAGCAACTTAAGTCAGAAATGCTGCTTCTGAACACTGCCCTTCGAATTAAAAGATGGAACTTCCCCTCATGCTTTCTATTTCTTTCCAAAATCCCAATATCACCTGTTTTCATATCAGTTTCTGAGGAGCAAGCAAAGCAGCTTATCATTGTGCTTCCAACAGTACCATATGGAGACTTGCAGGTTTCTCAGCTGAATTATTCGTCATGTTATTTTTCCTGAAGTAGACTCAGGGTCCACTCTTTCACTGATTTTTTTTCCTGTCTTAATGTAGAGTGGCACCAGATAATACCTTTCATCTTAGTTTTGCTGCATGCTCTCTGTCAGAGACAAAACCCCCCAAATATCTACCCAAATACATCATTACTACTTTATTATTTGAAAGATTTCAAATTCTATTTTCAAAAATTTCATGAGCTTGAAAAAGCATCAAAAACATCACCAGAGTCCCCTAACTGAAAGCACTATGAATTAATAGCCATTTTTAAAGTCATTGATACAGGTATGTTGCTGTTGCAGTGAGATAGATATCCATTCAGGATAGGCAGGATAGGTAGGTATTGTACCTTTATGTTATTTTGTGAGTGAGTGGTGGACTCTTCATCTATTAAAGATTAATGTAATGCCAATTTGGAAATTATAAGTGTCCTGAAATACAGGAAATGTTTTGATCCTGAAAACATGTACAGATGGATAATGAAATGAAAACAGCACAAAAGAGCTGGCCAAACTCCTGTCACAAAAAAAGGTTGGAAGAACATAACAGTAAATTTCAGAAATTACATTTACATGTGTGCTCTTGGTTAAAAACAGCAGAGATCAGTGCTCCCTCTCCCCAGCATGGTCCCAGTCGTAATTTACTTTTACTATTTTGTTTAACAACTTGTTTGTACTCAGCAAAAATGAAGACCTTAGCACAAACAAAGAGCATATTTTCCCTCCCTGAAAGCATACAGTCTTCCTAAAAATATCTACTGGCTAATCAAAATAAAATTATTTCTCTCTTTTCAAAAATGATCTAATTTTAATCACAATTTATTTTTAAAGATTTATTATTTTTAAAGAAGTTCTAATACTGAATTTGCTCTTTGTAAAAGAGGCTTGGATGGAATTTATTGACGGGTGAAATATTCACAGAGGATGGAGAACAGTGCACATAATAGTTTTGTCCTTGGACTCAAGCACTAACAACCTAGTTTTCATAATAGAAAAGCAGTAAAAAAGGAGTGGAGTGTTTTTCTAATGAATATGTGCAATATTTTATTTCATTATATAATGAAGCAAATATGTTTTAGTATGAGCCCTTGTTCCCTTTTCTATTTTTCTTTCCCATTTCTCTTTCCCCACTCTCAAGAATACTAACATATAATAATGAGAACATGGATTTAAAATAATAAAGTAAAAGTGGAGACTTGAAATAGGTGTCAATTTCAGTAGCATTTTCACTTCTGCCAGCTAAATAATAAAGAAATTAAAAAATCAAATAATATAAATCTTCATTTATTTTTGTGGCATAAGCTGATTTTAAAAGATTCCCCTTGTTCTACTACTGCACACTGGGCATATGAAAGAATGGTGGGCTAGTACTGATTAAATAATATTTCTCTTTCGTATATTTGCCCATTACTTCAGCAGCAGCATTTTCTGTGGCAGAACTGTATTCCTTGTGTTCTTAGCCTCACTGGCTGCAAAAGAGGTCATAAAATTGTAGCTTGAATATGGTCAGAAAGTAATATTAAAACTGAAATTTTTCTTGGTGGAATTTTACAGCTTGTGAGATTCTACTTTGAAGGTAAGAGGCTGCTTTGATATTGGCTTTAGAAACTCTGGTGTTGATTTGTTTTAGTATAGTCTCATAACCCTTATATATTAACATCCTACCTTTGTAAGCATGCATTTATAATACGAAAATACTAAGAGAAAGTGTCTATAATAGAAAAATGTTTCATTTAATTCATAAAAAGGGAGCAAGTCCTGCTCCAGTCCTTCGTTCTTTCCAGAGAAACACTATTTACAAGACCATGTAGTTACAGGACAAGGGAGAATGGCTTCAAACTGAAAGAGATAGGTTTAGATTAGATATTAGGAAGAAATTCTTTGCTGTCAGGGTGGTGAGTCACTGGAACAGTTTGCCTAGAGAAGCTGTGGATGCCCCATCCCTGGAAATGTTTAAGGCCATGCTGGATGGGGCTCTGAGCAGCCTGGTCTAGTGAAAGGTGACCCTGTCCAAGGCAGACGGGTTGGAATGAGATGATCTTCAAGGTGCCTTTGAACCCAAGCCATTCTATGATTCTTTGATTTTATAATTCAGTGAGAAAGAGATGAATAATTATGCTATGTTTGTAGAAATGGAAACATAACCAAGCAAAATGATTTTTTTAAATTCCCTTCTACAGATTCCCTGTAAAAAGTAGCGTTGAAAAAACAATGTTCTTAGACATTCTTTTTAGTAACGTGTGACTGACATTGTAAGTAGAATTCAGAATTAACATCTCTGTGAACTCTGCTGGAAAGTTATAGAAGAAATCTTGTTTACTATAATCAATGACCTTAAGAACATCTGTTAAGGTAAGACAGGTAGAGAAATGGTATTTGCTGAGGAAAAAAGAACAGGAAAGGGAGGAAATTTCTGTGGGTATAGATGTCAAAAACCAGGTCTGAGTCCTGATTTCCACTGTATTTTTCTAAGTATGCCACAGCCTTTGGGCAAAAAGATCATTCAACAAAACACTTAACATGTTGTACTACAGAAAACTACTTGGTACATATTCTCCTAGCTTCTCCTCTGGGAGCTAACATCTCCCTTGTCAGAAAACCCATGCCAACATACTCCTTAATAAATGTTATCGTGCTTGCTTTTTACTTTTGATGATGTTTTGAGATAAATATTGATATTAGTTGCCAGTGAAGAAAAATGTGTTCCTTCTGGGGGTTGTAAAATATAAATTTTTGAGTACTGAAATATACATTGACCTTTGTGCAATTCTCTGCATCTGTGCTAATGTGAATTATTTGCTTAGTTTTCTAAGTATGTGGGATGTGAGCACCGTTCAGCAATACTGTGATGAACATAACAAAGATACCTTAGTGCAAGCCCTTCTGTATTGTAATAAAGTCTTAGAAAATATGTTCATTTTTAATTGTTTCATTTCTGAGATAATGCCTGCCCAAGGCAAGAGAGAATTGAGTATGTATTTCTCTGGTGTGAGAAAACATTTATTCAAAATATATGCAAATGAACCAAACATTCTCATAAACAGCAGTACTGAGCTGATAGTTAATGACAGTAAAAGCTGATAACTTAGTGATGAAGAAACAAAATACCATGGCTAATTAATAGGCTTTAAAACTTTCAGGAGAACTGGATGTCTCAAAGAAAAAAAATCTTAACTCTTACAAAACCATTTATTGGGCTTGTTTTTATTTCGTGAGGCAGAAAAGGGTCCTGACAAAAGGGACACACAACAGGTTATGACAGCTACCTAATGCATTCTATCTCCTGTACAGGAGTTCCTGCTTCCAGGAGAATATATTTGAATGATCTGATTGTGAGGCAAAAATTTCCTGACCCAATAAGAGACCAGCATATCTTCGGGGAATTGGTTATGCTGACCATGCAGATGCAACATGGAAGAGGAAGCAATATTGTAGTTGGAATCAAATGGATGGGAAAATCACCTGAGTGTAGTTTGACCATATGGTGAGTTGACCTTGGCTGGACATGAGATGGCCACAGAGCTGCTGTATCACTCCCCTCTTCAACCGGATGGGGTGGGGAGAAAATAAAATAGAAAAACTTGTGGATTAAGATAAAGGCTGTTTCATAAAGCAAAAGAAAAGGCCCTGCAAAATAACAAAGGAAAAGATCTTATTTTCTACTTCTTATCAGCAGGTGAGGTCCAGCCACTTCCTGGGTTGTTGGTTTTCAGTACATGTAGCAGTTGCGCCTGAAGACAAACATCCTAAATAATTAATGCCAATCCTTCTTCCTCTTTCTTCCTCTTAGCTTTCACTGCTGAGCAGACTCCATATGGTACGGAATGTCCCTTTGATCAATTTAAGTCAGCTGTCCTGGCCCTGTCTGCTTCTAAGATCTTGCCCACCCCCAGCCTGCTGGTGTGTGTATGTGTAATGTTGGAGAGTCAGTGCTGATGGTGTTCCAGCACTGCTTGATGGTAGCCAAAATATTGGTGTCTTATCAACATCCTTCCAGCTACCAGTACAAAGCACAGCACTGTAGGGGGTGCTATGGGGAAAATTAATTCCATGTCAGCCAGACCCAATATGGATGCACAAACATGTTTAGTGAGAGAAACGAGATAGGAGAGCAGTGGCCCTTAAGAAAGGAGAAATCCACAGTTAGGGGCTCTAGAGTCTCTTTTGAAGAGGAAGCATATGTGTTTCAATAGAGTTTATTCTATAAAAGGGAAAAATCATTGTGGAAAATTATCTAAGGTGATTAAGTTTGCAGTCACTATTATTTTCCTCCTCTTTGCTAGGAAAAAGTCCAGGGGATAGTTGTTATTTACCTGATTTCTTAGTTACATGAATGAAGTAATGTTGTGTGTGATCTGTAAGTCTTAAAAAAGCAGAGATATCACTGCTGTCAAATCACACTGAAGTGTTTACTTAGCGGAGCCAACAGGCTGTCCAGATAGGTTCAAAATTAACAGGCTTGGAGAAACACTAAAAGACAAAGTGCTACCAGAAAGAAACAGTTGAATGGAAAGTGGTAGTTTTACACAGGAATGTTCCAGGAGTAAATGAGGTCTAAAGAAAAAATAACAAAATATCAGTGCAGCTTCACAACAGCCTACACCTTCCTCTTGCTCCTATATGATCACAGCAGGGAACAGAGAGCTCCAAAACTGCTGAGAGCTGAAATAGCTTCTGCTCAATCAATTCATACAGGTCTTGCCTCTTATTTTAATTTAGCGGAGGTGAGTGAGCTGAAGCGGTTTTAACACTCCGAATGATAATTAGCAAGGGATGATTCTCAAAAGGTTTGGAGTTTCATTGCTTGGAACTTATCAGACCCTATTTAGTCATAGCATCTCAACTAAAAGACCCATGAGAACAAGTTCCTGCAAAGATTTCTTCTGCTTCCTGGTTCACCTAGATTGAAAATACCACAAAAACCTACTTTTCTTACTTTAGTTGAAACACTGCAAGGAAGATTATTGATAGTAGTCATTAAAAGGGACAGGTGTTTTTTCTGGCTGTTGTAACAGCTGGCAGCATAATTCAATCCGATTAATATGTAAGGATTCACATATGGGTGGGAATTTTATGGATGGCTGGAACAAGTGACAACATTTAACAAATTACCTAAAATAGGTCTCAGGGTGTTTCTGTTTCTATCCCAGAAAAATGAGGGTTCTACAAGCTTATCTGTGTTTTGAGATTGACTTTCATGCATGTTCACATTTGCTGTATTTCTTTACAAGCAAGTGGTACTTTGGAATTTTGCAATTCTTTTATATCAGTGTCAAAACCCCCTCATTTTTTTCTAATTAAAAACATTCTCAGAGTTTGAAACTGTCAAAAAACATACCAAAACAAAGAAATCAGTAACAGCATCATAATTGCTGTCAAAACCCAAATATTTATTTTAGAAGATGACCAAAATCACTTCTTTTTCAGAAACACATAGAATGTAAAATTACATATATATTATATATTATCCTTAGAAAGACCAATCAAAAGACTTACGAAATTAAAGCAGAGAATCTCTTGAATGAGCAGCATGAAAGGTATTTCAGTGAGAGAGAATGGAGGAACAACCAAAGCCAGTAAATTTTTTCTGTCATGTGTTTCTGTGAAAGAACAGAACTAAAAAGCTCTCCACAGAGAATTTTCTAAATATGAGAAACTTACTGTATCACACCTACTTTTGTTGTAATGCCCACAAAACATCACACCGATGTCTATTTCCACGTCATAGCGATCTCTCTCTGAGTGCTCACCCAGGAAGAAACAGGAAGTAAGCTTATTTTCCTTTGCCTTGGCTTTGCACACGTAAGCATTGTTTTAACCTTTAAAACTTCTGCACTCCTGGGGTCTGAGGTTTGCAGGTTTTTAAGCCTTTCCTCTAGGATACTATAAACACACTTGAAAAAGTGACATGCACTACATGTGGGGAAGCATAAGTTATACCTTACACCCCTGAGAGTGAAAAGCAGCTGCTGTAGGCAAATATTTATATGCACCTGAGCAGCTTCTCATTTAGGGACCTCTCCAAGTGAAGTGTGAAGCTTGGATAAGCACTCTCAACACAAATCCAGCTTTTTTTACTTTTGGCTGGATTTACTTCTCCAGCTGCAGAACAAACTGTTTGGTTATAAATGTTGGCCATTAACTATGGCACTTAGCACAAGGAGGATTGCACTCATATAACAATATAAAAGAGAAACTGCTGCACCTCTCCTATGTGGCATCTCCATGAGCCATTAAGAACAGAGAGAAATTCTGCATTTAACCTCAAGGACACAGAGATTGCTTGATTTGTATCTGAACCTTCACTACCTCTGAACTCTTATTGGTTTATGCCATGTAGTATCAAAATAAATAGACATTGTTCTGCCATAAGAGATTTTGAACTTAGCCTGTACTAAAAGAGAAGCATCTTCAAATTCAGGCAAGCAGTAACCTGAAACAAGATGAAAGCCATATATTTACCCTTACTTGGCCAGTTCAGTGTTTTCTGAGTGCCATCTACCCAATTTATTAATTTATTTTCTTATAAAGTAGGCTTTGATTAATTCTTTCCAGGGAGGATTGTTTAAGTTTATTAATGTAACTCTTTATGGCCATATTTTGTGAACATAAATTGTAAAAATCAACACCAAAAATAAAATCTGAATTTCACAAACCTTTTTCTCTGCCAGATGAGGTGTTTAATCACAAAAATCATGTATAAATGCTGCAGTGGCAGACTTCCTATTAATGAGCTAAACTGAAAAATAAATCACACAATCCTGGAGCAACAAATATTGGGACAAAAAAAAATTGCTTTGAAAGACTAGAATATTTAGTTTCATTCAATATGGACTTCCCTTATTTTAAATTTTTTTAGAGAAAATGTAGATAAATTAAGTTAAAATTAAGATTATCCATGAATTAGAAGATGTTTACATTAAGCTACAGAACTTTCTGAAGCTTCTTTCATTATCACTTTAACAATCATAGAAAAAAAAAGGTAACTGTAATTCACAAATGTTTTGGCTGATCGGTTTCTCAATTTGTCGTATAATAAACATGCAATCAAAAATATCATTTCTACCTGAAAAATACTTTGATGTTAAGATTGCTTTACACTGGCAGATGTGCCAAGAGTAAACTGAAAGGCAGAATATTGAATTTTGCACGGTGTAACTCCAGGTTCCTTATTGTTCACCCTGCCTCCCAGGTGCAGATGAGGCCTCTGTGAGAAATCCTGGGTCTGCTCACAAACAATTCAGTTACTCACAGACTTGTCATAAAAGCAGGTGCTCCAATTACATCTACAAGCTTCTACTTCAAATTTAAGACTGACATAGCCAATGTTTATAATTATCTTATAACTTAAGAAAAAACTATATTCTGGAGCGTAATGAAAAAAAAAAAAAGATACCAAAGATATCTTAATAACATGAAAGATTTTATGAGTTCAGACAAGAGTAAAACATCTCTCCCTTTTGGGTCACATTACAAAAAATGTTTACTAAAATGTTTTTTTAGTTGATAGTATTTTTCATTATTTGTTGTATACTCATCAGAACAAGAAGGATCATTTATGAATTATAACAGCTAGCCAAATTAAAGTAATTTGCAAATACCTTAATTTTAAATATAGTAGGAATTTTTTAATAACCAAAATGATTTTAAAGTTCACTAAAATTTCCCTCTTTCAGAAATGTTATTTTAAGATGATGATTATGATGATTATTTTTACTATAAGAAGTAATAATGGAAAAAAAAAACCCTTTTAATTTAAAAAAAATCATTACATCTCTCTGCTTACCTGTGCATTTATTATTAGAGAGGAATTGATTAGTCTGTGTTACTGACAGCTAAACAGAAAATTTGTAATAATACATTCATTAAAATACCGAGCAAGACAGCGTAAATGGCTAGGTTGAACAATTCAGTTTTCTGACCTTGGTAAACTGTACACAGATTTATCAAGGTAAAAATAAAAAACATAAACATATTGACTAAAATTATTAGAACTCTGAGTCATATTTACTGCAGCAATAACTCTGATTTTGTGTTGTAGATGGTCTGTTACCGTCATAGGTGACTGAGGTTTCAGGTTAAAAAACTGAATCAAAAACTCAATATTCACTGAGATGAATATCCCATAATTTCTCTTCTCTGAAGTATTTCGTAAAGCCCTGTGGTACTACTACATAATATGTAAATCAGATTAATATAGGATCACAGTCTCCAGCACTGTCAGTACAGTAGTTCCCTGCAGTATTAAAGTCCACAAAACCTGATTTTTAATATATCATGAACAATGAAGAAAATACATGTTGCAGGCAAAAATAGCTACACCTTTTGGAAGGACTACCAACCAGATGCTTTCATTTCTAGGTTGGCAACCATGGGGATGCAAAAAAAAAGGGAGGTGTTAGTCCTGGGACTTTACACCTAGGATTTTCAGTAATAAATTTTGCTGTTAGTGGTACACATAAGGTTTTCAAGAAGTTTTTGCCATTGAAAAGCAATGTTTAACTCCTACTTTAAGTTTTGCCTTGTACATGCTCATTTACAGGCAAAAGTACCTGTGGTGGGAGGGGTTTTGTATTACAATTGCTTTGTTTGGTAACACCTCTTACAAAAACAGCATTTTATAACTTGCCTTATTGAATCGCACTGTTAGAAAAGGTTTTACTTTTTATCTATGGTTCTCTGGAGCACAGACGGGGTATGTCAGGCAGCTCACAGGGTTCCTCCATCAGGGGCAGAAATCACCTATTTCCTTTTTGCAAGTCTATATGCTAAGTAGAAGTATGGTTTGGATCATTTCTGTGTTACATTTTTCTTTGTATGCCGTAGAGAAATTTGTCTCGGGATTCATTTCCACTGGAAGAAAATCAAAACCAGGCTTTTGTGAAGAATGGAGGTGTGAGACCTTGCCCAGAGAGATTAGAGCTGCCACCAAAAGAGCAAGTGGTACATGTCAAAACTCAAAGGTGAAGTACACTAGTTAGGTTGTCAGCATCCCCTTGTCTTGGCTTTAGTTTTTCTGGCTGTTTGAAGAAAACAGAATCACAAATTAGAGACAGATTTCTAGGGAAAATTTGAGAAATTAATTACACTAATCTTCTGAGATATAAGAAATAATGATTTTCATACAAGTTTTATGAAAAAGAATTTCAAGTTATTTACCTCAAAGGCACTGGCATGCTTTCAAAATCAAATCAACACAGCACAGACAGAAACATATTGGAAATCATCAGACATGATTTTGGCAATTTTGAAGAATTTTATTTTAGTAGATATTGAACTAAACCTTTTGTGTTCCTCAAATGAAAATTACTGCTTTAGCAAAGCCAGCATTAGTCCTTATTAGTAAGGATTCATTTCCTTAGTTAATTCTGCCAAGGTGAATAAAGGTATCAGAATCAGTCTGCTGATTGAAATATCATCTTTTTCATTGTAATACAATTTTTTTTTCGACACAAGGTTAAGAGAGAAAACTGTGCTGATTACAACTTCTGTTCTATTTATGCATACATGTATACACCCCATCATTATTGCAACTTGTTTTTTTGTGGTTAAAGATATTTTAGCCTGGAGTAACTGAAGGAATCAGTTGAGTTGTACAAGTTCCATGTTGTGCAAATTATTATTTTTTTAAATTGAATTAATTGGTGATCAGAGCCTGGGGCTTGGTTTTTTGACTGACATATGTTTTTTTAAATACAGAGTTCTTTAAAAGAAATAGCAATTTCTGCTAGATCCTATTACACATTGAACAAGTTGTGTTGATTGTAAGAGGTATTGCAATCTAACCAGTTTGACCATGCAGTACATACAAAACAATGGATGAAAGGAGTTCTATGAATCAAAATGAAAAAGCTATGCACCTTTAGGAGACTTCAGAACTGATAGTAATTTTCTGGTAAAGCCACTGTCATTAGGTCAGACTAGCTGACAGTAACAATTTCTCTGTCATGAAGTTTATTTCTGTATTGAGAACCTGCTTTCATAGGGGATCCTGCAGCATAGAGAAAAGTGAGGAGAAGATTACATTTTGGGCACAGATTGCTTTGTGAGCTAAAGCACTGTATCCAAGCACCAGGGGAATGGGTCGAGATTTCCAGTCTACTGAACACTGTCTACTCTGTATACATGGGGATCATGTGCTTTGGGTGACCCTCTCTCCCTTAAGGCTGTCTTTGTCATCCACTCAAAGCAGATTAACTTTGTTGACCTGTTTTTTCAGAGGGGCTCTATGCAGGTATAGCATTGCTGCTCTTTTAGGATTACTGCACATAAATACATGACAAATTTGCATGTATTTGTTTGCAATTTTTTGGTGAAAAGCTTTTCAGCTAGGGCAGAGAATAAAGACTTTTTAAAACTTTTCTCCTTCTTAATTTGAGACATTCAGTTGACCTTGAAAAGTTGTAGCTTCTCTTCTGTGTATTGGGAATAACACTGACTTCCTAGGATAAGATGGTAATGTCAGAAATTACAGCCTCATAAAACCCTTAATTCTCATCATAAAAATAATATATAAAGTAGAGAACTATGAGGGTGCCTTACATATTGCACTGTCAGGTTTAGGAGTACCACAATAAAATTTACAATGCCTTTTTATTTGATAGTCGGTAAGAAAGAAAGAAAATCTGGCTTAAAAATTGCCGTGCTATAAACAAGTGAGCTTTTCTAGGGGTGGAGGAGGGGAACCAGGGAGCTTGAAATGCTGGGCTTTGGGGCTTTTGCTACATCTTTAAAACAATGTTGCTGAGAATCCCAGATGTTCACTCCAGGTGAAGTTTTAAGTACACAATAGGCTAAAATTTTGAGATTCTGCTCATTATGAGCCAAATGCTTTTCTTAGAGTATTTGAGGATACAGATAACACAAATAACTTCAGGACCTTCTGAGACCACAACCAGAGAGCACCCAAGAGATGTTTTGGGCAGGAGGCAACAGATTAAATCCCAAGTATGTTATGGCCTAGGGGAATTTTCCTACTGATAGTAATGAAGGCAAGGTTTTATCCAGTTTCTCTAGGAAACTTTCTTCATCTTGTTTTCTGAGCAGTAGTAAACATCTTCTTTGTTACCACTTTCCATTCTATGATTTTTCTTTCATGGCTAAAAGTCTAACGTGCCTCTCTATGCCCAAAATACAGAAGATATTAGTTTGTTCCAACTCCCATCTGTAGGAACTGCCTTTCTAGCTTGAAAAAGAAAGGTCATATTTCTTCTTCCAAATAGTGTCTGAAATGATGGTTGCTGTAAAATGACAAATATGTCATATATGACTTCGAAACAAGTCTAAATATATCCATTTTTCAACCTGGAGACCAGAATATAACAAATTTCAGCTTCAGTATTTTCCTAAAAGCCTCGCTAAAGATGTTTTGTGCGCAGGATGTTGTATAAAAACTTATAAACAGGGGTACAGTATATAGAATATGGAAAGATATAGAAAGCAAACATAAATACAAACATTCAAGGTCAAAAATAAGGGACATACACAGAGGTGTTTTAAGAATAAATGAGAACAATTTTTCTTTCCATTTTAGTCACTCATCTTCAACTGACTATTTTGCCCAGGAGGGACAGGCTTAGTCATGTTGCACTTTGCACAGCATGCTGGCCACCAGAAACTCCTGAAGGGTTAGGCATCTTGCAGAAGCACTTTTTATTCTGACCTAGCTAGTGGCAGACTTTTATTCTGTGACTTTGTTATGGAATTCAGTGACTAGAAGAAAATATATGTAGGTTAGGGATCACATGCTATCTTTAGAATGGAGACTGAAATGCTGTATTACTTGAGTGATTTTGAAAGCTATCATTCATATTCGTTTACTTGCAAAACTGTGGCTCATAGAAATAGCTCTATTTATTCTTCAGAGATTCACAGTGCTCTGGTAAATGTTTTCATACATGGCTAAACATTCCTACATCATTATGTGGGCAAAAAGTAAGTCTATCAAAAATTTAAAACAACCAGTTGTTCTGGAAGGTGGCAGATGCTGAATGTTTCACAGATGCCTTCCTCTCATTTGTTTGGTTTCACCACTTACGTGGAGATAACTGAAACACATTTTCTAAGCCTTGGCAGTGCGCTTGATCAGCACTCTGGTGGCAGGTGAGTTTCAGCGTAACTGTGTCCAACAGGTGTGAAAGGGCAGAATGGGGCTTTCTTTGGAGTGTTTTATGGATGTCTGCTAATTGCATTATGCTTCCCCCAGCACTCGCACAGGAATCTCACACACTTGTCATCTCTACAAGGTGTGGTAAGTGTTGGGAGATCTACTGTCTGATCTCTTCCATTGGCACAGCCTGATAGATAGTTCACCCATTTGGTTCCCATATCTAACAGGCAGCTATCACACTGTGGTGGAGTATGCATCCTCTGTCTTTACTTATACCTATCATATTTCTTTTATTTTTAAAGAAGAAAATACTAATTACTTCAGTTTGTATTTATTACACTAAGAAGGATAATTTTCACTTTTTTGTAAGGACTAGAATTTCAATAATTTCTTTTTACCTCTAGTAGGTTAAAAATGGCTTATAGAAGGGATTTAATCAAGAAATTCTGCCTGTCCCTGTGAATTACTGGTATGCTATTTGGTTAAAGTTCTTAAGCTTTTAGAGTAATTGAAATGTTAGGTTGAATCTTAGAAAGAATTAACTACTGATATTTTTAGAAAGTAAATTAAAGCTTTTCTACTTTTCAGTAGATGAGCCTTCTAAATTTCCTTTAAGATTTGTGTGCAGTGTCACCTTTAGAGAGCATCCTCAGCAATGTCAGCCTCCTGGACCTCCTTCACAATATTATTTTGAATGCAACATGTGAAAAAAACAAGTCCTGGCATAATTTTAGGTGACGACATTCTTCCATATAGTTGTTTTGCTTAAGCAGGTGCACAACTTTACTGTGTAAATATCTGAGCCATGCAGCATGTGAGGCAACAATATTTTATATCAGCTACATTGTCTCGAGGCAGATATTAAAGCTTACTGATTTTCTTTGGTCAAGCACAGTACTAAAATTAACATCTGAAAATTCAAAACATATATTAATATAAGCCTCTCAATGGAAAGGTAATCTCAAAGAAAAGCATCCCTAAATATTGTTAACTTTTCAGCTACAGCTATTGGAAACACTGAAATGCTGAGATATCAGCATATAGAACTATAGCTGTTGTTTCATCAAAATAAATGAAATCAAAAAAGATTGAGAGAAAATAAAGCATATTATTAACTTAGAAATTCTTTCCAGCTAAAACAAGAGGTACTGCAGTCAGCAGCAGCTGCTGTAAAATAGCTACTTCAAAGAGGTAGGTACTTGATTTTAGAAAAGTTAAAAGCCCACCCTGCAAAAAGCGTGCTCAGAAAATATGTATTTATTATAGTAACTTCCTGTGAAAAGGTCAGAAATTTAGGACTCATGAAATGTAAAGACAACGTTTTTATATTACTTTTATGTTAGATGTTATGTTAGCCTGCTTTGTCAGCTAGAGAAACTTAAAAATAATCACATTTTTCTTGGAATTAATTTACAGGAAAAGGAATAGAAAGACAGCTTTGCATTGACTGAATACTTATGCTTCTTTAGTCCTGTTGAATTATTTTGTTTATACTGTTGTTGAATGGTAAGGTTGTTCTGCAAGTCAAGAAAATAAAAACACCGTCACTGTATTTTATAAGAAACACGCCTTTTTTCTTGTTGCAAATATCTAGTCTGAATATTTGTAGTACTAGCAAATTCCCTCTGTCTTTCAAAAATGACCACATTTTGGGCTATGCCTGTGATAGATCCACGCTGAAATATATTGGTTGGGTACCAAGAGGGGTAACTGCTCCAGGATGAAGACCCCCCCACAGCATCTGAGCTGTGTCCCATTCACACAACATGATTTCTTCCTCATGAGGCCTGCAATGAAAACAGATAAACCACAAAGCATTTTTAGTCTCTTTACTTTGCCATAAAACAAGGCTTATTTCTTTTCTTTGGCCATCTATGTGAATTTCACACTGCTAGGATCATTATCAGAGAGTATCCCTGTTAGCTCTGCCCCTCTGAACTCCTCTTTAGAACTCAATTCAAACTAAGAGAGTAGCAAAAAAAATTTCCAATCATCCTAGATGACAACATCCTGCCATACGAGGAAGTTTGATCTAAAACGGAACATACTGGCTTACTGGAAAGAAAGCACAGGCAATGAATTATTCAGGATTTCTAGTCAACAACCTTTTACATTGTGTTCTATCCCAGGATAAATGGTTCCGACTCAAATACTATATTTGTCATCAGTAAACTAAACCTGCTGCCCAAATCCCACGCTGACAGTGTTAAACTGCTTGTATATTGTTATGGCTGTCATTTAAGGCAGCTAAAGCACAATTCAGAGCAGGGCTGTCCCCGTGTTCCTGACTCATCCCCTTGTGTTTTCACTTTTCATGAACTCAGAGAACTGGCAATGCCAGAAGAGTTACTGGGGCTGCAACAACACCTGGGCATAGGGGATTCCATTGAGACAAAGAGTACTAGTGATGCCACGTGAACTCTGGGCTTCTTTTATTTGTGCATAATTTAAAACATTACTGCAGTCTTTTATTTCAATGAGATTATTTTAGAAAAGTAAATCCCTTGGCCAGGGATTGCAGATTGTAAAGAGATTAGTCTATTTCCCTGATGTGATACTTCAGATGAGTCCATTAGACTTGAACCAGCAGGAAATTAACTCACTATTATTGCTACATATACTGATTTTGTGCTTTTTTCTTATTTCTTCAGTGTGTTGAATAGAGTATTTACAAAACAAAGCAAAACAAAAAAATGAGTAAGATAATATCAACACAAAGGACCCTGACAGTTTTGTCCCCCAAACATCTTTGAAATACATAAGAGAGTATTTAGAGGGAGGTTATGGGGACATGGGTGTCGTTCCACTAAGTTAAATAAGGACTGACTTAAAGCAGATCAAATTGGGATGTTTGATTCAGACTAACAATCCTAAAAACACTGACCCATTCAAGTGTGCTACTAAATCTGCCATGTCTTGAAATCAGATATTTTTGGGGGTCAACCAAGCCAAATTTTTCTTCTAACTGTTAATAAAAATGGTGTTATAGGCAGATGTAAAATAAGATCAAAGTGCTTGTCCTCTTATAAAAAATAATGATCTTATCACATTGTTGGTCCCTACATTTGGCAGCGCTTAAATTTCTATTCCTTTTTTGAAATGCTCTTCTCTATGAATTCCTTCATTCAGAATCAAGCACCCTTCATATCTTGATAGATGTTTTCTGTTTGCGTCAGGTTTTTTTTTATTTTAAAAATATTTATAGATGGATGTACTTTTGGAGCCGAGTTACTGCACCAATCAGTTTTTAGCATATATATACTCATCTCAGACACTTCGGTTGTTACTGGGGTAAAAAAACCCAACACCTATTGAGACAAAATCCAAATTTATTATCTTACCATGTTGTGGCATCAGTCATACGTCGGTTTCTGTGGTGTGAATTATTAGAGCTGGAGAGAACTCTGATCTTTTTCTTGTGTGATGGAATCCCATATGCCTTTATCATTTCCACAAGGTGCTGATTATACTGTCAGTGATTCTTTGTAATGGCTATGTTGCTGCTTCTTTTTCTCAGAAGCGTTTCTATTCTATAGATGACTTTGCATTTTGAGAACTTGTATCTGACTTTTGAAAACACCTGTTTATAGATACGGAAATTAATCTCAATTTTACTGATAAAAATTCCTCATTATTCTTCTGAAACATCCCATACAATATTATTATTAAAAAATCCATAAAGAATAAAATGCTCAGGTGCATTTTATACAATGTGAAAAATACAATGTGAAATTAATCTGTTTGAAATAGGAAAATATCCATGCCTATCTATTCAAAAACAATGAAATCAGATTTCCAATAATTAGGACGTGAATATTAGGAAATGCCAGGGTTGATTCTGATTTATCTCTATGTACGTGTTGCTCTAATTATAGCAGGATTGTACTTGATAAAAATATTTTATAAATATCAGCCAGTCTTCCATGTGCTGGTACCCCATGTCAGCAAACACGGAGGCAGCAGATACAGACCAGATGGCCCAACTAGGAATGTGTTGTTTACATAAATTTGTGCGGTTTCATTGTGTGTTGTGAATGTGTAAACCTGGTCCGCATTCCTACAAGTGACAGTTATCCATTTTTGTCTAATTTTTAGTAGCTCATTTGCACTGTTGGTAGTAGTTTCAGGCTTGAGACTGTTATTAACATGATCAGTTCCATCGTTGTAGGAATACAAATTAGTTGCATTTTGCAAACTTTTCTCCAAACTTGAAAAAGTAGCTTTGCTAATCAAAGCAAATATCTGTTCTTGATGTATACTGCAAACTCAGTATGAAACTAAGACATAATCTAGATGACACAATGGTTTCCTGGTTTAGTTCTCATCATAGAATTACAAGCACAGAAATGTTGAGGCTGGAAGGTACCTTTGGGGACTGCTTAGCACAATGGTGCTGCTCAAGTAGGATCAGCTAAAGCAGTTTGCCCAGTACTGCGTCCAGTACTGCATTTTAAATATCCATGGATGGAAGCTCCACAACTTGAAATGACAACCTGTTCTAGAGTTTGACCACTCCCAAAGTAAAACAGTTGTCTCTTATATTTAAGTGAATTTTTTTTGTATTGCAAATTGTGCCCCTTGCTATTTGTCTTTTCAATGCACACCACTCAAGAGTCTGAATGCCTCTTACTAATTTTCTCCTGGTAGTTATTTATACTTTGTATATTTTATATAAATACATTGGTAAGATTCCCCTGAGCTTTCTCTTCTCTAGGATGAACAGTCCTGCTTCTCTCAGACTCTCATATGACTGATGCTCCAAGGTCTTGATCATCTTCATGGCCCGTTTTGTTGGATTTGCTCCAGTATTTTCATGTATCTCTCTGTCTTTTGTACTGGGGAGACAAGAACTGGACCCAACACTGCAGATAGGTCTCCCTAGGTCTGAGTAGAGGGGAAGGATAACCTCTTTCAACTTGCTGGCAATGCCTTTTCTAACGCAGTTCAGTAAACTGTTGGTCATCTTTTCTGCAGGACACATTGCTACACATTGCTGACTCACAGTCAACTTGTAGTTCACCAGGATAGCAGACCTTTTTCTATTAATCTGTTTTCCATCCAGTCAGATGCAGGCCAGCATACAACCTGTGTTTATTTCTTTCCAATCTATACTCACTGGGACTGTGAATGAGAAGTTCACTCCAGTAGTTTGTAAAAGGCCTCCTCTACTTCTTCTGGATCAGACAGCGAGTAGAAGCACATCCCAATATCACCATGTTGTTCCTGCTTCTTTTGATCCACACAATTTCAACTAGCTTCTTTCATGTCCAGACCCACATGTGCTGTGACTTGCAGGGATAAAAGTTTTCCTTAATGACTTCTTGCTTTCCTGCACAACTTCTTCATTCTGTAGACACTTCTGCCATGACATTGGATGGGAGTAGGACCATCTCTTCTTTAATTTCTGGGTCGTTCATCAGAAAAGGAAAGTACCATTTCAAACTGTAAAGAATCTCAGTAGTCATCAGTCAGGTTAGGGGTTTCTTAACTGCTGTCAGCAGTGGTATTGTATCTTCTGTTTAGTGTACCTTAACATTTGGAAGAGAACTGTTTCAACTGTTTTAGTCTTTGTCTCAGTGAGACACAATACAGTAATAGATCCTGCTGTTTATTTGTGTTTCTTGTCTTTGTTCCTTTTTGATTATTAATATTGAGTTATTTCCTCTGCCTGCAATTTGTGAGCTTTAATTAATTGGCATGAGATTGGTTTTGTGTGACCTGTAAAATATTTTATCAGTAACTTGTTTGCACTTTGTGCATCCAATTACAATATCTAGATTTTAGGTAACCATAATTAACTTTATATACTAATGATAAGATTGCAAGTTTAAAGGAAATGCACAACTGAATTCTAAAACTATGTGATTAATTAGAGATTTAAAAATTAAGTTCGTTTTACATTTTGGCAAAACAGGGCACAGTATAATATCTTCATATCAAGGGAATATTCTTTACTAGTAATTAACAAAAATTAAATGTCCCTCACTTGCAGGCTTCAAAATAAGAATGAAAATGAGGCACAATTATAAACAATTTCATGCACCTAGCAAGAGCAATAACTTCTTGTAAGTAAGAGCTTGACTGGGCTGGGAACAGGTTACATTCTCTTCTTTTCTAGCAGCTGCCCTTCTTATTTACTTACCAGGAGTCATTTCGTAAATTGGTTTTATAGCTCTAACAAATAATTTGCACATCCACTGCAACAATCACACAAGGAGGATGTCTTGCATCTAAGGCAGTTTCTGAAAACATGTAAACTTTTACTGACATATTGATGAGAATCCCTTTATCCTTACCTTACAGTGAACTGATCCAGTGATCATTTAGAGTAATACCCTAGACAGCCTAGGCAGGCTGCTCCAACTTAGGTGTAAAGCAGTGTGAAAGTAAAGAACACAGTAATTTAGCAATTCAGAGATGCTGTGTGGAATCCTGTGTGATAAGGGGATAGGTGAAGTTGCTCCAGGATACTAATGCTGATGGCTAAGGCTCTGTACACGCTTATTTTTTTGTCTCGAGCACAGCATTTGAGCTGGTGATACTTAGTGGTTGCCTGCAGGCTTTCCAGAACTTCATGTTCTCTGGAGAATTGTCCTAAAAGTAAGTTCCTCTCTTTGCACAGAACATGAACATTTTAGCCTGTTTCCTGACTTTTTCATTTTCCACCAAAGTGTATAGTCTGAATCTTACCCTTTGGCAACAAGGAATCAGGCAATTGCCTTGGACTGCACAGCTGATTGATTGAGTGATGTGAGGAAGTGAGTATTTTTGAGCAGCTTCCCCCTTGACATAAGTGAAAGTGCAAAGGAAAGAATGAGGACAGCACTTATTCTTGCACAGGCAGTGGTTAATCATGTTCCAGGAACAACACCCATCTCTGGATGCCTGACTAAAGAAAAATGTGTCTGACATATGCGGTGACCATGCTGAAACTGGGTCACTGTGCCAAGAGGAATTAAAGGCCCATCAGGCAGAAACAGAGCCCAGGAGATGTGGAGGCCATATCTCCAAAGCAACCAAAGTATTCCATGGAAAGAGGGTAGTAATGAGATCAGAATATATGTAGCTGCCTAAGGTGATTTATGTGGACAATTTTGCTGTCAGGGTTTGGGTGACCACGACAGTAAAGGACTTCTGCATTTATCCCCTGGACCTCTGTGCCCAGCCTCAAACTATCTCAAATTTGATGCCATAGTAGGTCATCTTTATCTTATCCTTTACCTCAAGGAATGAGGTAATGGTTTTCTGGTGACATAGTTGAAATAAACAGCATTTTGTGATATTGACCCTTATCATAGTTTCCTCTGAAGGGGGAAATGTCTGGGAGGTAAATGGGGGAAGGAATTTGAAAAAAAAGGGGGGAAAAAAAGAAAGAAAAAAAAGGAATGACATAGACAACCTGCTCATCAATTAAGTTGTTTCAGTCTAATGCTGGCATATTTAAGTATTGCCTGAGGCACGCAGTTGTCTAATTCTTTGCTTTCACTATCTACACTGATTTGTTAGTGCTCCTTATTGATGCTTGATGTTATTGTTCCTTTACATCATCCTGCTATGACTTTGTAGTTTTTTTACAAAAAATCTGCAACTTCTCTCTCTTTCATCATAATCATCATTGAGCTGTATCTCCCTTTGTGGTTGAAAGAGGAGGAACTTCAGTGTTGGATGGAAGAGGTTTAGAAGAGTGAAGGGATGTTTAATCCAAGCAGGAGCCTGAAGGGGCTACGGGAAGTGAAAGGGTCTATAGTAAGAGGAAAGCTCAGGGTGCAGAACATCAGCAGTAGAATAAATAGGAAAACCCAGGAGGAGACATTCTCCTCCCCCAGGAGAAAGTTTTACTTTTATGGAACCCATAGAAGGGAAAAAATAAAATTAAAAGTGCAGAAAAAAGGAGGATGGCAAAGATCAAAACAATCCAGGACAATGAAACAGGAGAATCATGCAAAGATTAATTAAAAAAAAATGGATCTAAAATATAGTGAAGAAAAGCACAGAGTTTTGCAAGTCCTTTATGCTGATTTGGATTTATTGAGCAGGAGGTCCACACCTATAGACAGCTTTTTTGGCTAACAGCAACAAAATTTTTGGTGTAGTTCATGACCTAGTAAGACAGTTTTCAGCCACATGAAGAAGCATGACCACAGCTGTTTAGCACAAGAAATAGACACTGTAATCCCATGAGCTGCAGTTTCTCCATACAGCTAAACAATATGGTTCCCTTTGGCACAGGAAGACATCTACTTACAAACTAGCCTGCCCCTTTTCCTGGAATATTTCTTCAGTTTCTGTCACATAAGTATTGCTCAGTCAGTAAGTTTTCAGTCATGCTGGTCATTTACGATACTGATTAATCCAGAAAGAGATCACCTTTGAAATATTTACAACAGTATTGATGTGCTGACTTCCTTTTCTTCTTATGACAGACAGAATTCTTCAGAAGCACTTATTATCTCAGCGCTATTTTTAGAGTAATTTTTTTTCAACTTAACTTCAAGGCCTCAAAATGTGCTTGTGTGTCAAATAGGATTTTTATTCAATGCATGTCTGACCACACTGAGAATATGAAGAGGAACTATGAAGTAGCTTATTCAGTCACTGTTCAAGTAGTTTTCCATTTGCATTTTGGAAACCTCAGTCTAAATGCCAATGTCACTAGGCTGCAGGTATTTTAAGACTTTTCTTAAAATTAATGCTTTTCAAAAGTTCATCCAAAATAAGGTCATACCTTAAAAAGCAGCAAAAATCTTCTAAAAGGTTTTCCAAAACTAAACCTGGAAAATAAGAAAGAAAATATATTGAGAACCATTTCACCTTGACCTACATACTTTGTAAGGATTTTAGAGTTTGTGAAGGAACCCATAATACAAAAAAAGAAAATAACCCAAAAAGAACCCTCCCCACCACAAAAAAAAAACCCTCATAAACCCTCAAGAACCAAAGAGAGTGAGAGAAGAAAAGAAAAAAAAACCAAACCAAAACAGGGTAACCTTCAGAAGACATTCAGCAGAACCTGACAAAGTTTTGATTGAAGAAAGATTGATTCTCTAAAGTTTGAATGGTCAGACATGCACTGAATTTGCTGAGGTTCATTGCTATACCCTAGAAAGTATTTTCAGCTCTTCTATCCTAATGAGCTTATTAGTAAAAGGCTGAAAGGATCACAGATTGTCTATCAAATAAGATTGTCAGTCACACGCTGTTAGCAGCTCTGCTGTGATTTATATACCATGATTACAGAAGAGAGAGGTATGAAAAAATGAGCCTTATTGTGTCCTGTGACCAGTGTGGTGGCACAAAATACAATGTACAACATTGTGCTTAGGGGGTGGGAAGGAGCATGTTCTGGATGAGGAAGCCATAGAAAATTAAATAGAAAGGTACCTTTCCCCTCTTGTTTCCTCCAGTGATAATTATATTGCATAGAAGAAATTGAATTACCTGCAGCAGTAATAGCTATGGGTGAAAAATATGCTATTATACGTGATTTAAAAGTGGGGGACACACTCAACACAGGAAGGGGAAAGCTCAACCTCAGCTCAGCTGCTGTTAGCAACTACACTCCCTGTACTCAATGTACCTAGACACAACTGGTTGTCAGTGCAGTTCTACATCCGACAGAGACCTTTGTTTCATATTTTTGATTGATTTTGTATGTAGCAGCACGAAATATTGGTAATTTATAGAAGAATATAAATTAGGGGAAAAAGTTGGGATAATTTGGTTATTACTGAAATATTTTCAAATTGTTAAAAGAGCACGGTGATTTTAATAAAGTGCTTCTCAGTAGACTTGTATCTAAAGGGAATGAAAGTGAGGCTTGCAAAAATTACAGTTTGATTACCAACTAAAGATCCAGGCTGGGCTGAGCTTAGTGGAGCTGAGAGCCATACACACAAGTATAACTTTAGTCAGGGTTGTTGGATAACCCCAAAACACTGTTTGGGGCACAAATTTATCTTGAACTAAAACAATCCCTTCCAGTTCCTCCTGACAGATGTTGCTTTCTCTCCCACACAGTAAGGGCTCCTCTCTTTCCTTGAGGTGACCAAACAGATCTGTCAATGGTTCCCTGTTCACCATTCCTCTTCCCTTGTGGCCTGGCTGATTCCTGTGATAAGGATTGCATTGTAAGTTATCAGTTGCAGTTGTAGTTGAGGTTTTTGGTACACAATGAGAATATGCATCAGTGAAAGCCTTTGGGAGTGACTCAGCTGGCACCCTGCTTATTATAAAGCTCTGCGTAGGCTTTGGTAGAGAACAGTTTATGCTCATCATTTGTGCATCTGTCCCATCATGGGAATGTTACTATTGACAAGTAAATTAAAATCCAGCCAATAACCTTATTACTGGAGTACTTAAAGTAGATAGCCACTTCGATGAAAGCTGTGTGCATTTCAACTGTTCAGAGAGAAAATTATGTGAGCCAGAAAATTTCAAATCATCAAAGGCAGTCTGTCTGCTTCTCCAACTTTTGAAGGGAAACAAGGCAAATAGGAAGACAGAATAGGTTTTCTTTGTGATCTGCCTGCTCTGCTGTCCACTCCCACTACCTAGTTAAGCACAATACTTTTAATTTAAAACTATGTTCCTGGCTATTTTAAAATTACAGAAAGAGGAACCTTATATTCTCTTCTTAAGAAATAGAATAAGATCAAAAAATTTGGACAATCAAGAAAATAGCTATTTCTGGGAAACACTCTTAAAAAACTAACAGAGTATACCTTACATTTCTGAGAGCTCTTCAGACACATTCACCAAGTATTCATATTCAGTATCTGCTGCATAATAAAAAGCTACCAGTTTGTATATGATGGAACAGAATGGGTTCATCAGAACCCTGGCTGAAACAGAAAATTTGTATCAAGAAATTCCAAGTGGATGAAAAATATTTCAAGTTAGAATTTAATGTGTATTTAAAGTGTTTTGATGAGATGAACAGAATATGCTTCAGGCCATGCAAAAACATATCGTTGGGAGTTCCTGTTTTACATATCAAATATGTGTTTAATGTTGTGCTATCCTGCTGTCAAGACAAACGGTCATTACTTGTTATTTGTCTCCATAGCTCTCTTACTAAGAGTTTGTTTTGTTTTGGTTTTTTTTGTGTTGATTCGCATGGAACATTTATCACAGTCAGGACTTCATGGTTCAGCTCTTCTTTTTTAAACAAAAAGGAAAGAAGAGCATACATTATAGGAATGCAAAATTTCATAACCTTGTCTTAGAAAGCTAGGCATTTAAAATCTGCTCCAGGATTACTACTTATGTAGATAAAGCACATAGACTTAGTAGAGATCAAAACAGTTAACAGAGAAATAAAAATAATTCACAGTATACCATCTTGCCAAGCTTTGCATATCAAATAAATGTATTCATTAAAGCTATAATTAATGATTATTTTTATCTTTATACTCGTGGCATAAAAGCCACTATGTCTGACCCAGATCCCATTATAACCAGTATTTGAAAACAGGACACATTTATGAGTTAAGATTGGAACAGAACGGGACAGCCAAACATATGCTAAAGGCAGGAATAAGGCACAAGACAGGTCAGGATTCACACAAAACAAATACATAAATTGGTTAACTAATTGGGGTGTTGTCAAAAGTGGTGAGGATGTGGTTTATCAGGCCAGATGACATGGCTTTTATGCATCACAGTAAAATGAGATATTATCTCCTTGAAGGTGGTAGTTTCATTAGTGACATCTACTTTCAGATTACTTTTGAACTGAAGATTCCATCATGAAATTTTTGGAAAATATATTTTAAGTTAAGAGGACATATTGACAAATCAGTACTGCATTTAGAGTAACAACAGCCTTTTTTAATTAAGAAATCTAAAAGATTTCTTGTTTTCATTTCAAATTCATTTGGAAATATGCTATTTAAAATGTTCTATCATTGAAAACACAACATGGAACTTAAGGAAGAGGGAGATATTTCTGTGTGAAAGTCCTAAATTCTCCTTTTGGCCCCAAATTAATGTTGTTTATCTCTTGGACTAGCAAGAGACTAGAATTACTTTTTTTTTTCTTATTAGCCCCCCCAAAACATATTCTTGAAAGTGAGACTTGCATTCGAACCAAACCCTTCATCCATTCAGGTCTCAGCACCTTTGATTTTCAGGAAATTGGTTGTGTATGTTCTCTACTGTTTTGAGGGGTTCATTTGTTCTGCACTGATTTTTTTTTTTCTTGTATTATCTATAATTTGATAGAATTTTTCACCTCCTCTCATTTCTGATTATTGGCACATATATGATGTAGATTTTTATTGTGCTGAATTCTTGCATTTCACATTGCTCTCAGTGAGATTTGATGATCAAGAATTCTGCGAATGAAAACATTTTTGACCTTTGCCTCAAAAATCTACGTCCAAGGGAATCCTGCTGCTATTCATTTCCCTTTCTAGAGACTGCATTAAGAGATTTCTCTTTTACGAATAATTGAAGCTTCTTGCCTTTTAGTTTGACTCTGTTGAATTTCTTGAAGCACCATGAGCACATAGGGAGCATTGCTATATAAATCAAATAATAATAATACGTATAAAGAAAAATCATAAAGGGGAAGAAAAAGTCTCAAGCTGTTAAAAACAAATTATACTTAGATATTGGAAAGACCTCCCATGGTTAAAGAATGAGTTATAGTATTAAGAGAAAATATAGCATTCAAGCACCTTTCATTTATTTAACATGATAACAGAAATATTCAAGTGTCTGTAGAACCCAGACTTTGATTGTTTCAATTCACAATAATTTTTGAGAGGAAATGCTTAAAAAAACTTGGTATAGGAAAACAGTACATATAATGATGTTTAGTATGGCATGTCCTGTTTGAATGCTTTTTTTCCTTTGACATCTGTTATCTAATATTGCTTCTGCCTTTGTAGAATGACCGATATTATTTTTCAAGGTCCTTGAGCATATGCTTAACTGTAAACATGTAAGTATATTTGGGCATATGTTGCTTGATTACTTAAAAAAACCCCATTTACTCCAAAGAAAGATAAATAATTGCATTACGCTGCACAGACAACATGCAATTTTATAAAGGATGCTTGTCTGGGAGTACAGCTAGGAAGAGATAAAACTGGCTGGATGAAGGGTTCCCCAAGAGACACTGAAACAGCTGCCACAAGCATATGCTCTTCTACATGCAGACCAAGTCAGGGTGACTATTTCTGCCACTTCGTAGAGAAATGAGGCTGTAGATTTGTTAACTGGACTTCCACTTTTGGTGTTATAGGGTTTCTTGCCTGAGAGATCCTCAAGAGTCACTTCAGCATTAAAAGTACAGTAAATTGCCAATATATTGCACTGAAATACGAGACTGGTGTTTTATTATATATATTAAATTAAGCCTTTGACACTGACAATTGAGTTTTCAGACCTACTACTTAAAACATATATTGAGGAAAATTTCTGGCCATAAAATGGTATAATCTGGATAGAATAAACAAATGGAAATGAGAACAGGAATAGACACACATAAAAACTAATGTTCACCCAAGAGTAGATGCCATATCTAGTAGGGAGCCGTCCTTCTTCCAATCCCTTGCCTAATTTATTTTTTTAATGTGAAACAGACTCCTACGTCCACCTGAAGATTTCTAGACTCTTGGGATATCTTTTCAGATACAATTCTTACAGTGAAATGAGTGAGTAGTTATTTGTTAACATGGTAAGTGCTATCTTCAGTCATGGTGTGCTTGTTAACATAAAGGCCCCTAACTTCTCATAGGAAAACCTCTAAGACTTTATTTTACATGGAAACAATTTCACTTACTGCCTACTCCCACAGAAGTCTGCAAGGGCTTGAATACTGTGCAATAAGGAGAGCTGTATTTCCAGGTCATTCAATGCATGTTCTCTTTTGAATGTCCTAGAGAAGATGCGCCACTGGCATTTGTAAGGAGATGAAGCATTTGCTGCTACCATTACAATGTATACATGAACATGTATTGGCACCTTACATTGGGGTTTTCAATAAAGAGAGGCAAACTCAAGGACTGTATTTTCTCATAGCATGTTTTCATATTGTTGTAAAGTAATGGAGTATCAAGCCATTAGAGAATATGCAGAAGTCTTATCCAGTATTTCAGTTTGGGTGAATGGTGTGCTGAGGATGAATATTAGCAAGATTAGTCATATTAACTGAACAGAGTTCATGAGATTAGAATGTTATTTTCTCTGAACAGTTAGAACAACATTGTTAAATAAGGCTGGAAACCACTAGACTTTAACTTTGCTTTCAAAACAAATATGCTGAGTACTATGTCTTTGGTGAACTGACCACTGCACATTGCATTTTCTTATACCAGGAATTTTTGTACAAGTATGTGCATTTGGGGGAAACAACCCTTATTCTGACATAGCACCATGGTGTGTTAGAACAGTACTTATGCTCCATGTGAGATGTAGATGCAGCTTTCTTGTCTTTGAGCACAGGGTCTATAAACTTCTTTTTTAGCTAACACACAGCTGGCTGTAGATCATTGATTTTGTCCTTGACAACTTTTTAAATTAATTTCAGGATGAAAAGTTTACTAGTTTTCATTAAAGGTGCATTTCCTATCTGCTACTGTGCAGAGCTGGTGAATGCAAAGCTGAAACTGGACTAAAGTAACTAGTACTATGTAAAATTTCTTCTCCATTTTGTTTGTGTTTTGTTGGGTTTGGGGTTTTTTTTCAGGAATGGCAGCTGTTTTGTGTTGAAATAGAAGCTTCCTGTCATCTGTTTGTTGTGATCTAGATTCTCCTCTCAAGTTTGGTTCAAACTAAAGTGAACATCACTGAATGCAATGCGAACAAAAATAGAATTTATGCCCTTGAAAACTGTAGTCTGTTGCTCTTCCTTTCACTGAGACTGATTACCAGCTTCTGATCTTAGTAGTTCTGAAAAGGTCAAATGAAACATGGAAGAAGAACCAAGGTAATGAGAATGGGAGAAAGATGAGAAGGGTGGAAAAAGATAACGCAATTTACTCACCTTCAGTTTTGGTGACATTTATGAGGAAAGAGAAAAAAATGCAAGAAAATGCTGCAAAGGAAATCAGTAGTAACTCAGTAGTCATAGAGAAAACACTTTCTGAAGGTGTACCTCAGCTCTTTAAGATCTCTAATTTGGTCTGATATCATATGATAGGTCAGGCATAATAAGTCTTTTCATCTTCAGAAGCCTTAACTGTTGTGACAGTAAATGTTTGTGGGCTTTGTAAAGACTGAACTCAGACAAGCAAAATGTTGCTGCCATGAATATCTAGTGTTCTCTAATGTTGCTTCAACACAATAGACCAGTTCCACCATAGGGCTTTGTGTTATCCCTGGTTCGCTACTAAGAAATTAGGTCATACTATTAAAAATAACCATCTGCCCAGTGGGGATCTGTCTATTGGACCAGCTCTTTACATCAAAGAGCTTTATTCCTTGTCACATTTGGATTTTGTACTGCTAAAGAAATATGTCAGTAAAACAGCATTTTGAGGAACTTGCAATGCAAGATGTTTAATACGTGGTTATTCTCATAACTCATTTAATAGTTTAGGGATGGTGGCTGAATAATCTGTTGTTTTATAAAGAAGTAAAAGAATGAAGAGTGCTTTATTGAAAAAACAGGATTGGTAACATGTTCAAAGCTGCAAAGGTAATCTGAGGATTCATGTTTAACAGAATTGAATTTCAAGGAAAACCAAGGTTATGTCATACTTATATTCCCTCCTCCCCTCTCTTTTTTGTCTTTTTAAATGAGATTGAAGTTTCTGTGACACAAATAAAGTCATAATCTGCTAGCAGTTTTGTTGTTCATTGATACATGAGTGAGTTCTTGCTTTTCCCTATTTTAGCTATGTGAGTTGACAGTTTAAACATTCCTCCAGCACAGGGTAGCCAGAAAAGGTTTAACTTTAACTTCATAAGATTTAATATCACTGATAGCTTTAAGATATGTAGCAGGTAGAGAAATTTTACCTAAGGGTTGATATTGCAGCTTAATGTTACATGTTGGTGAAGTTTATGAAACGGATGTCTTTGATCAGCATATTTTCATTAAAAAAAAAAGCTGTGTGTAGGGAAAAGAACGCTTCTTTTTTTCTCCGAAGAGAACATCTTTCCTTTACTTTACTCTCTTTGTTGTGGTGAGTAGTGACAATCAGTTTGCTGGATGAGATACGACTGGCTGCAGCATAAAGCATCTGGTTGCTATAGACCCCAGGAAAAAATGGATTTAGCACATAAATAATTTGGCAGCTCAGAAGAGAAGCCCACTATTTTGTTAATATTGTGGCAGAAATTTCAAACCATATGAAGTCTTTTTCTAAATTGACTAAAATAGCTCAAAAATACTGAAAAGCTATGCATATTGTAAAGCTGATTAAAAATGCAATAAAGTTAATAGATATCTCTGGATCTTTGGAGGATAAGGTACTGACTGATGTCAGGAGCTGAAATATGGCCCAATGTCTTGTTTCAGCAGTCCATCTCCATTCAGCAAAGCATTTAATCATGTACTTAGCTCTGGAATGAGATGTGATTTGTATGTGCCTAAGTACTTGGCTAAACAGGGATAGAAACTAGAAATACACATAGTAGTTATTGTCTGGTGTCTGATGATTAATCTGATACTTCAGAGCAGTTGTTAGTGAATTATTAATATTATCCAGGAAGAATGATTTTCTCTGGTGTGTATCAGAGGAGATGGGCATGGAGCATATACACCTGAAGGTATCATAGATTATTAATAAATAGAAGATATGTTTTATTGAATTATTTGGAAAGATGTGATACACACAATTTCTAGTTCGCTGATATTTGCTTGCAGTAAGTTCAGATGTTTTTCAGGTTTTAAATTGAAGCATGGCGGCTTTCTCCAAAACCATGGGTGATAAGGTCAGAAACACTGGGAAAAGCTTCTCTCATCGCAGTATCTTCGATATTTTCTTCAGAGAGAGAGTTTCAAGCATTTTGGTAGTTTTTACCTCCTGAGGATCACAAAAGGTTTGATTCATGTGAGCTAGTAAGGTATCAAGAGCACCTTGAAGAAAAAGATTTATGTAAGAGCAAAGCAGCAATAATGGTAATTTATTGTAGGCAGATTCTTTGTGAATGCAACAGTAACAGAGGGACGGAAAAGGCCACATCAAGATTTTGGTTCACTCACAAAATCATAATGAATACCTATAGTCCCCAGATGTTTCATTTAAGGCTAGTTCATTTTCTTGTCTTTCAAAAGTAGAGGAAAATCTATTAGCTCTTTTGCTAATATTAAAATACTTACAATCTATTATTTAGTCTTACTGAATTTGTTACAACTTAGCCATGCCACACGTTCATAAACAGACTCATAACAAAGTCAGCAGTAAACATTCAAAAAATATAAACCAGGTCTTACCATGAGGATAGGCTTAGTAAAGTGAGATATTTTACTTAAAAAAAACAGAAAAAGAAACAAACAAAAAAAACCCCCAAACAAACAAACATGGTTTTGAATTGTTTTAAGAATTTTCAAGAAATTATTGACTTAATGTAAGCCTATTCTATTCCCACTTCCTGAAATCCAAGATTATTTTTCAGGAACTTGCATTCTAAAAAAAGGAAATATCTTTAAATTTCATAAGAAAATTGTGGGATTTTTTGAACACTAAGGCATCCATTTTTAAGTTAGGTATGAACAAACATGTTTTATAAGTTCTTTCCTTGAAAACCAGGCTCTCAGCAAAATGACAATTCTCGCATGAAAGTTTACATTCCTTGAATAGTTTATTGATTTGTTAAAAAACCAAGGAGGACAAACTAGACCTATTTAAACAGGTATCTGCCAAAGACTGCTATTTCAGCCGAATGTTTTTTTTTCTCTCAGCAGCATTTTCCACGAGGAATATAAACATATAAATATCTTTTATGTGAACTAATCAGAGCAAAAAACTTCTGCTTCTAAAAGTGGCAGCTTTCTAAAAATAAAGCTTTCATGTAGCTGGGGCATGAGCTATTATTAGGAATGAAACGTTCTCTGTGGTTCAGAGGCAGCCTCACATCGGCCTCCTCCAAGCCTCGCTGCTGTGGGTGTCCAGAGTCTGCTCAGTGGGGGCAGGCAGGGAAACACGAATTTTGCTTGTTGCTGTGCTGGGGAACAAGATGAAGTAAAGAGTAGAGACAGCCAGCCCAGACCAGGGACCAGCACAGATCAGAGAAAAGCCCACAGATCAGAAATCTGGTCTTCTATTTATTACTGTTTACGTACACTCAGATGAAAGAGTTCAATCCTTCAAAGAGAGGAGAGCAGTGAGGGATATGAAATATGGTACTGGTGTTGCTAATGATACTGGACTGTTCAGGCAGTGGTTGTTAGGGTGCAGAGATACTATATTATCCCTTCTATCGCCATTCTTACAAGGGGCAGAGAAAAATGTTCTTGACCTGTAACTTATACTAACTTGCTTTGGACAGATTAATACTTTTCTTTTTAATTAGACAGATACAAATGAAAAATCACTCTGTGTTTATATATCCACCTAGCAATGGCATGTCAGCAATGAACTGCAGCAAAACTTCAGTCTCCAAATGGTAATTTGTATTTCCAGGTGCTAGAGTACAATAGGCAGTATGCGAAATAAGAGACAAAGCTGGAGTCTAAACATTCATATACATAGGACTGGGATGCTGAGACTTGGCAAGCCTAGGTTATACTGAACATATTAAAGGTGCCTGTTCCATTTGTATGCAACTGGAAGGACCTGTGGGACCTTCATTGGCACTAATTACATGACAAAATATAAGATCAAAGACATGAATCATTGCCAAAGTTGTCAAATGCTTCAGAATTGACCTTTCTGATCCTAAATTGAATGGGAGCATTAATAAGGTATGAGTTCAGTAAATGCAGCAGCAAGCACTCTGTTTGAAAACAGCAATATAGCATACAATATTTCTGCAGTAAGTATATATAGGAAGAAAGATTGGAGTGTACACAGAGCTGTCTTAGCAGTTTTGAAAATGTAAGAGTTATGTCTATGCTGCTTTGATTTCATTTACTGTATTCCTATGCAGATAAAATGGCATAACGCTATTCATTATTAAAGAGCTGGAGAAGCTTTTATTACTATCTCATTTAGAACTCAGAGATAAAATTTCAAAGTCCTATTTCAAGCAAATGTGGTGTATTTTAGACTGATCAAACCCTCCAAGATGCTTCACAAGATTAACTTGTATGGTATAAAAGCTGCACTGATAGCACAGTGCAGCACTCGCTTTTTTTGGTTGCTGCCATTTCTTGAATGGAAAGTGATCAAATAGCGTCTTCCACTCATTGACTAGAACAGGAAGCGAAAGCACTAGAGACTGTTGAAACTGCCAAAACCCCCCAAAACCTGTATATATGAAATATTATAAATAGTGGGATACATTAAATACCATTTGAGACAGCTAGCACTACAGTATATTAGTTTAATAAAAAGGGTCATAGACAATTAAGGTCTCTCTAGGTGCTTATCAAAATCCTGATATCCCTAATTGCTGTGCCTGGTTCAGCTTCAACCAAGAGATAAAATCTTGGTCATTGATCACGCCTACCTGAATAGCATGAATTTCAGGAACAGAGTATGTCCTTTAAATGTAACAACAACAGCAACAGTCAACTTATTCTTTCAACCAGTGAGATTAGCTTTGCAAAGGGCCCAGTCTGTCCTTCTGGAAGATGAAAGTGGGAGGCTGAGAGGAAACAATGAGAGGAGTCCATGACGAACAGGAAAAAAAGGGATGCTGAAATGGGTGAAATCGGACCAAATACAGGGCAGCAGAGAAAAGTGAAGCTGCATTCCAAGTCTGCTGTGTCCAAGTTAAATTGCCTGAGATAGAGATCTCATGAAATGCATCCTTGGCTGCACCACTATTTGGCTTCCTGTTACAAACCAGCATTGCCAAGAGACATTAAGCAGTGATATTTGAAAACACTTTGCAGGTGCCAGGCTGTACTCTCCTCTGTGTTAATGAGAATTTGATCATCTACTGTAGATATAACATACAGAGGAGGAGGAGCAGAGTCTGTGAATCAGCCATTTTTGTACCAGGGGTGGATCACTGGCAGAATAACAATAGGATGTCTCTGCATCTTAATAAAAAAAAATTAAAAATCACTGAACATTGTGCCAGTCCATTAAAAACTGGTACTTGTACAATCTAATTGAGACATCTGGTCACTTTACCTTGGCCATTGATGAGAAAATAAAGATGTCCAGGTCTGGAATCTGGAAAAACATGTGATCAATTATTTCTACAGTTTAGCAGTTTCCTTATAAGAGATCTATCTGCTTGATAGATAATCTAAATATATATTAGACTAGAAGCCGTAGCTATGTGAATTAATTTCTCTCTTGGGATGCTTTTCTTCATTCATTTTTTTGCTGTTCTGCATGGGAGAAAAAACAATTCTCAGTTCATTTCAAGAACCAAAAGGACTCTGTCTTTTTCTTGAGTTATTCCCCCTCCTTTCCTTTCCTCATGCTTTCTTTTACCCCTCCATTCTCCTACAGCACACACACAGACCCTTTATGTTTGTGAGCTGCACATTAACCCAAAAGGTTAATGAGCATAGGGCTCAGGTGCAGTCCATACTCTTGCAGCATTACGAATGCTGTGGTCATGGGTTTGGAATGGCATTCTGGAAAATTAGGTCTTTTGTGATCTCTGCGCTGAGAGCGACTCTGCTGTTTTCTTTGCGCTCTGACTGCATTTTTATGCTGAACTTGCTCTCTCTGTGTTTTTTGCCCATTCCATTACCCATTCCCTGCAAGCACAACAAAATTATTTGTGAGATCAACACCAACTACAGTATGGTGAATATGTCACTGCCAACAAACTTCATTAAATATTCCTGTGCATATAAGTGCAGCAGAAGGGCTTATGGCAAAGTGGCAGGTAAAACCTTTGAATAGGAAAATGTCCATCAGAACTCCACTGAGTTGGAGACTTAAATTAACAAAACCCCTGGAAACATATAACCACAATTCAATCATCTTCCTTCTGAGACTGGTTATCAAAGTAGACATCAACAGTATTTAGACATATCTCTATTAAAAAGTCGCCGAATACTTAACCATTATATCCCCAAGAAAATCTGAGAAACGTTCCTTCTGGAAAGAAGAACATCCATCTTCTTTATCCATCTGCAACTCAGATGCAAGGGATCATCCAGGGCAGTCTGGTGAGGTGAAGAAATACAACCTGCAGGCCAGATTCTGGATTGACTGAGTACACGGCCAAGCATGGACACAGCTGCAATGCGCACTGTGTGGCTGTAAGATGAGGCCTCCCCTTAGCCCCCTTGTCATCCTCCAGGAAGCCAGGCTTGGCAGCCAATTGAACTCCAACATGTTCAGGCCATTGGCATAAGGTTTGGGAAGACAGTGATTTAAAGCCACATAGTTGTTTTATTTAGATACTGGTGATGATGACCATCTGCTGTATTGTGCTTAATGTAGTGCCGAGTTTGCAACAGACTAACATCAATTAATTAATAAAAAGTTCAAATATGAGTGTGTATGTTCTTTATAATCAAGTACTTGCCTAGATGTTATTTACACATATTAGATGGAATTTATGTCGAGGAATCATGGAAACATGGGAATCTGAAGTGGGAGTGTAATATATCAGTCCTTCTGGGCAGGAACAACTCCAGAACAGCAAGTCCTAAGAACTGTGAGAAGAGTGATCAAAAAGAGGCTTGACTGTAATGCATAGAGTTCACATAGGATGAAGAAAATTTGAAGCATCTATATCCACACAACAGATATTTTTATTTTCTGTTGAAGCCTGGGGCTAAATGCATTTTTAACACATGGTTATCATACCTAGATGGTTGTTATATCTTCCTGAGAGGTCAGTAGCATTTTCTGAGATTCATGGCTACACTCAAATTTAAAGTAGCTGCTCATTTTTTGAGGGAGAATCACACCCACTTAGGACAAAAACGTTGCATGAGAGGATAGGACTACTGGATCACAGAGATTTGGGAGGCAATAGCCTTCCAGGACAACAAGTGTGCAGTGACTGATGTATCCGAATACATAAAACTCTGGAAAAGATGGATACAGTGGCTTTTTTGAAAAATGCATTTATTGCTTTAGAAACACATAAGAGATAAGAAGCTGTAATTTGTGTAACTATACTGCCTGAAGCTTAGGATTGTGACAGCAGCTGTGGCCTTGGTACCTCAGGACCTTTTGACAGAGTGAGAAAGGAGAGATCCCCACAGTTCCTGTAGGCAAAATACTTCTTCTTGACTTCTGCTCACAGGAGCAGAATTTGGCCTTAAGCTTAATCACCTGGAGGCACTTCAGAAAATAAATGTGTACGTGCTTCCTCTGAGCGATTTTTCTGCAAATGTGTCAGATGCTCAGCTTTAAAGCTTTGGAGGATGTAGAGATGTATAAGTACTTCAAAACATCAGAGGGAAAGAGATTAGGAATAAACAAAAATGAATGGTGACTAGTACTGTGCAGAAGTACAAGTGTACTTGTGTATTGATAGGAACTTCTTTGTTGGAGAAATAAGGCAGCCTGCTGTCTTGCACAGTATGATGAACATCATCTAGGAGGAGCCATGAACGTGGTGACTCTGAATCTGTGGAGGCTCACAGTCAAGAAAATGAGGCATGAAAAATAAGTAGTTCAAGAAGCTTTAACAAGAAGCTTTATTATAAGCACATATTTAACATTCAGTTTCTTTAAAATAAAAAAGTAAGCAATGTACAATATGTATAATCATAAAGAGCTAACAAAAGCTGTTACAAAAATGCATATCATAATTATAAAAGCTACCAGTTTCTATGGTAGATCCAAATACATAGCAATAATAAAGTCTCTTAAATGACATTATTTCAGTCCTTGTCTCATCCATGAAATCTGTAAAGGGCTTTGTAAATTGACTTGAAAATTGACGGGTCTCATCTGGCTTAACAGAGGAGAGAGAGAATTTTTCAGTATATGGCCCTTTTCCATGAACAACCTATTCAGTCCTTATCAGGAGTAGATATTGCATCGTGGCACTGCAATCCTGCAGTCCAAAAACCAATCCATATCATCTGACTATTTGTTGTCTTTCCTAGAATCCAGAGATCTTTCTCAAAGTAACATGTTTCTACTGATGGCTTTTCTGGTTGACCCTAGTGGTCCTGTCTGAGAAAAGTTAGAAGTCTTCTGATCGAAGATGTGATGACATCCAGCTTAGTATATTCACACAAAGCACTACCACCTTGCCAAGTGAAGGCTCACCAGCTCATGTCTGTTTAGAACCCTGTAGTCTCCTGCCTTCTGCTTGTGTGCTGTTTGGCACACTATTCTGAGTTTGGAAAACATGAGCTTAGATGGTATCCAAACCTTGCTAAGAAACAAAACCTTAGATAGTGTCCAAACCTTACTGCTTCTTCTGCTCTTATACACTAAATCGAGCTTAATCACAAATTTGTCCAAAAGGTTCTGGTTTTTTGTTTATTTATGTATTTGTTTGGTTAATTGTTTATTTGTTTAACTTACCCAGTTTGTGTAAATATTTTAAGATTGTTCTGTGTTTAGTTAGTCTCCATTTTTTGCTCAGTCCCTCTGGCTTCTTGGACTCCAGTGCTGAGGGTAAATTTGCTTGATACGTGACTTCTTTAAGAGAACTGAATCTATGCTGAATAAAAAGCTCCTCTTGTAAAGGGACATAGTAGCAACTAACTGTAAGTCACAGCTAGACAAGGTAGCTTATCTAAAAAAAACCGACCTTAGGTGCAGTTGTAGATAAAGAAGCAAGGTTATTGAATCAGAATGTCATCTCAACAAAGTCTTTGTCAGTTAGAGCACAAAAGTGACCATCTTTCTTCCTGAAATCTTTAAAGCATTTGTCAATGTCTCTCTGCTTCTAATAGACTTCATCTTGTTGAGCAGAGTCCTGTGTTATTTCTTTCTTTGCCCTTTCCTCAAACAAGCATCATTTCTTTTATGTTTCTTTCATGCGGAAAAGTAAGAGAGAAATCATTGTTAAATGTTAATGTCTGGTGAAGGATATTCCACCATCCTTTCCAGTGAACATCCTCCCTCAGGAACAAAGCCTTTTCCAGCTCTGAAGGGTCATTATTACTGTAGTCCAAACAATGGAAATGCCCCTAACTTCTTGCCTCTCCGGGGATTAATGTGTTCTTCCTTCAAGAGCACCACACTTATAAGTGAAAGGACTGATGTCTGAGCAGTGAACATGAAAATACCACAAAAATTCATTCATTTTACAAAGAGCAATCCAGACATCAAATCAGCCTGACATGTAAAGTGATTCAAGATCTCTAGATATTTTCTACTCCGAATAACTCGTGGAGAAGAGGGTGTGAAGAATGATTAGGCCTTGACCTGTTTTCTTTTGTACTTTACTGCTTGATGACCCAAGCCAACCCCACTATTGATCCCAAAGAAAATAATGCTATGTCTGAAATGGACTTGAAAAAGTAAAATAAGGCAATATAATTACTAAGTCTGTGTGGGTTTACACAAAACAAATACTGTCGACCTAACTTAATATTTTTTATGACATTATGGATTTTGTTGGTAAAGGTATTTCTATTGATGTAACACTCTTACATTTCTGCAAGGGATTAGATAAAGAAATAGGACATTTCAAAACCAAACTGGAATACTTTAAATGATCTTAACCCTGACAATCTGAAGTCTTCAAACAAGGTAGCAAACCAGCAAAACACACAATATGTCTTTGATTATGGTAAGATATAAAGTCATCAAGAGCAACAATTATATGACAACAGCAAATTCCCTTTCCTGGGAAGTGGTGACAAGAGGTTTAGCAGTTGAACCTTTAGGCTGGACAGCCTAACAGACAGATATCTTTGTTTGCAGCTTCATGTACCAGCATTTCTGCTGAAATTATTAATGAGAAGCATAGAAGAAACTGGGAAGAGTTCATGAGATTTTTTTCCTTACATAAAAATTGAGTAACATTGGCCTATGTATTCACTGACCCTCCAGCATATGGTCTTGACTAGTCCTATTTAGCATGTTATACACATTTCTGCAGTTCAGTAAAGCATTTCGTTGCACGTACCCTATTTCACACATATTCTACCACCTACACACTGAAACTGAAGATTAACCTCCAAATCTTACTGAGATACAAAATTAATTGCTAACATGGTTTCCATTTCTCCTACTGCTCCTCTGGGCATGTAGGTAATGTCATAGCTTCTTCTGTGCCACCAGAAAAAAAGTCCTGAAAAAAGTCCTTACTCAAGAATAATTCATTTCATAACTTAAATTGCTAATTTCAAAGCACAGAAGGATCTGTTGTACTTCCATGGTTAGAGTCTATGCTCGAACTATACAGACAAGAAAATGGTCATGTCCAGCACTGATATTCACTCTATTTTCAGTATTTCACACAATTCTGCATCCTATTTCACACTATAAGTTTGTGTAACATCTTTCTCATGCAACGGTTCAGCTGTGCAGACTAGAAGTAAAGAAAGAAATACAAGCAACATATTGCACTGAATATTTGCAGTGCAGAGCTAGACAATACTCTGACTTATTTGTCCAGGACCATATTCACATGAAATTTAATTTATTTGGCTAGCTTTTTGGCTAACACGGTGTTGAATAGATTCAGTAATAATAGATCAAGGATATTCTCCCCCACTCTGATAATATACCTAAATATTTGACATTATATAGCTACAGGTAGCTGTTTCTTTACCACAGTGGAAAAAAAACACAGCAGGAAAGATGAGATTTAGTGGTACTCATATGCAAATTCAAACACATGTTTAAATCTTTGCAGAGCTGAGGCCTAGGGTGGTGTTTTGGGTTTATTTCAGAGATGAGCAGACAGTCATCTTGTTGGAGAGACATGGGATAATGGAAATGCATCATGCCGTCTGTTGGCAAACCGCAGTGCTGCAGCCGGAAGCTGTGCAAAACCACCTGAAGCTGTTACGACCACCAAGCAAATTAGAAAAAAATCATAGGGAGTCCTCAAAAACAAGCGTGCGTGTAAAAGAGCAATTGGCACAAAAGCTAAATTTGGTTTTCTCTTTATTTGCTCACATCTGCTAACTGAACGCATTGCAATTTGATTACACAGCCAAATTATCATTTCCTCATACAGCCGCTGTTGTGAGATGAGTTTCTTCTAAGTGTGAGCTTTCCTGCATCTCTGAAGATACACTAGGACAGAATGAATAGGCATGAGCACATATTTTTATGTAGCTTCTTATGATCTTGCAGAAAATACATTTTTTAAACTATATAAATTACTATTTATATATTTAGACATTAAAATAACTTACTTTAATAGAAATGAATGTAATTATATCTGTCATTATATCTGAGGAAAATCCTGATAAGGAATAAAGTCATAAATGAAGCCTGTTTCTGAGGATGCTATAAGAAATTGTGCGTAAAGGCTTCTATATGTTTTTAGGAGCTGAAGACATGCAGAGAGAAATGCTGTAGATAATTCATTTCACTTAAGGTTTGTTCATTCATTCTGTGGGACTGGTAGCTAGAGTCATGCCATACAGTTTGTGGATACCTGAAAATTTTACTCATAAAAAAGCAGTGTATCTCTTTCCAGATGGCCACTTGTACTTTTGATATTTTCTCAGGCATTTTGTCTCCCCTTAGACCTGGAGTCTTGAATTGCCTAGACAGCTCTGTCTAATGTCTGTGAATGTTCTTAAAGTAAACTTTCCTCTGAGCTCACAAAGCATCTCAGTCTTACACGTGGTCTCTGAGACTGTCACAAAAAACAGTTGATGCTTTAAAGTGTGACTTGAAAATTCAGTTGGTAAAGTCACAGTCCTTTTACCCAGTCATAAAAGATCACCAGGCATTTTCTCAGCAAAAAAAGAAGGCCTGCTTCTTTCCTACTTGAGGTATCCTGCATATGCCATCACAGATCATGATGGCCAGTCTTCCTGAACCCACCCGCTAAATACATAACACCTTCATCTGGCTGTTGGGCACATCAGCGTTTTCTCCTGCTTTTGGAAATGTGGCCTTGTGGGAGTTGTCAGTGGCAGTAGATGGCAATGGATTCCCAGAGTGCCTCCACTACAGGATGGAGTCAGCTGAGTTTGCCATTCCATGTTGGCAAAACCTCAGGATAGGGAGTTGAGAGGCCACAGAAAGTCCCTGTCTTCCTGGAGGTGAGGGTTTGGGTTCACCAGCTGCTCCCATCAGTCTTGAGCTGTTGGTAAGCTGCGTGTAACAGATGCAGCTGTGTCTGTACTTAGACATCATGTATTTCTGCTCTCATTTCCTGAGTAAATATTTAAATTGTTTAGCTGTAATATGGGAGGAACACAACATCCACTCCTTCCTCCTATAATCCTGAAGACAGAAATTAGCTCTATTCATTGAAAAAATGAGACAATCACCCACTTTCACTAGGAAGTCTGAAGTTGTGGATCAAATGGGTGGAGGTGGTTCTTCAAATCCCCTAGAGCCCTGCCCAAGTCCAGAGTGACATCTTGCTCCTGCCAACATTTTCCTAGTGTCTAAGTTCAGTTGCACAACTTTTGAGCAGTGTACTATTTTCATCCTCTGTGGAGGAACTGACTTTTCTCATACCCAGTACAGAGAGTCTCAGTGTCCAGAATACAGAACATGATTCATGGGACGAGCAACCTAAAATTTTTCTAAATATTTTACTGGCCTCAAAGTCCTTAAGACTGTCTACATTTTCTCGCTGCAGTTATGTTCAGGGAACTTCATATTCCAGGTCCCTTAAGTACTGAGATTGAGCACATGTTCCTGACATCATTTGCCCTCTGGGCTTGTGCTTTTCTTCTGTGCAGATGAGGATGGGTTGAGAGCAGGAAGTGCTGCTGCTTTTGTAGACATTTATTGGTATAGATTTGGGGTGGAGCCAGGGTGTATATCTGGAGCCAGGAAGTTGAAAGTACTCTTGAGGTCTATAATATATTCATAGTCTGAAATATCTTCTCTGAATGGGAAATAGGATCCCCTAAGAAGACTACTGAAAAGTATATAAAACATATAGTCTCTTAATCTCTTCATGTGCCATAAGAAAGAGTAAACAAATCTTTTTACCTCAGATGGAGCTGAAACAATCTTTATAGTCAAGAAAATGCAGCCAAGGTGTACATAGTGTTAGGTGTGCTCCTCCTTGCAACTTTAAAGCCAAGATATTCTTCTGTTTCTAGAAAGAATATTTCCTCCTTTTGTAACATGGTAGATTTCTTTTGAAGACAAAAGAAGCCCCAGATACTTACAGCTATTTTTCTTATAACATCTGCCTTTGGTTTGAAATACCCTGTCTTTATATTTCAGGAGCAGGTCTGAAAATCCTTGGTTCTTATGAGATAGTAGAAGCCATGACAGCACTAGTAACAATAATTCCATCTTCCCCAAGGAAATTGATAAATAAACAATGCATTTAATACAAATACTTCAGTAATGTCCCTCTGGTGGATTGAATTTGGCTGTCTGCTGGATGTCCACCAAGCTTCTCTATCACTTCACCTCATTCACTATACCTCCTCAACAGCACAGAGAGAGAAATAAGGTGAAAAGCTTGTGGGTCAAGATAAAGACTAGGATATTGCTTGGCAATTATCACTGTCTCAGATTGGGGGAGATTATTTGCTGGCAATTAAAAGTAAAGTACAATACCAAGCAACAAAGCCAAGACTAAAAGCTCACCTTCCCGTCATCCTCCCTTCTTACCATACTCCATTTTACTCCTTCCTTCTTGACTCCTCTACCTCCTCTCTTCTGAGCAGCGCATGGGGATGGGGATATGTGGTCAGTCCATAACAATTCCCTCTTCCTCCTCTCACTTTCAACTTGCTTCAATATGGATCTTTCCCACCGGCTGCAGTCTTCCACAAACTGCATCAATATGGGTCCTTTCCACTGGGTACAGTCTGTCAGGGACAGACTGCACCACTAAGGGTCCTTCCATTGGATTTTTCCTTCATAAACTGTTCCAAAATGGGTCCTTCTCACTGACTGCAGTCTTCAGGAGCGTCTCCAGTATGGGTTCTCTCCATGGGTTACAGTCCTTCAGGACCATACTGCTCTAGCATGGGTCTTTCACTGGATGCAGATTATCAGGAAAATTTCTCCTGTATGGGCTCCTCTCCACGGGCTGCAACTCCTGCCAGGAGCCTGCTCCAGTGTGGAGTCTCTGCAGCCTGTATCTTCCTTCAGGATATATCCACTTGCTGTGGAACAGGGTTCTCTTTGGGCTGAACTGTGCTTATGTATTTCAATGGGGACCTCAATGAGCTGCAGGGGGACAACCTGTGTATCCATGGTCTTCACCATGGACTGCAGGGAAATCTCTGCTCCTGAACCTGTAGCACCTCCTTCTTGTCCCCTCACTTTGGTGTCTACAGGGCTGTTTCTATGACTTTTTCCTTACTCCTCTCTCACAGTGCTTGCACAGCATTTTGCCCTTTCTTAAATATGCCTCCCCAGAGGTGCCACCATGTTGTCTGCAGGGCTCAGCTCTGTCCTGTGGTGGCTCTGTTGGAGTGGCTGGCACCTGCTGTTTTTATCACAGGACAGTCCCAATCTCCTGCCTCAGAATCCTCCTCTCCAGCCCCCTGTAGCCAACACCTGGACAACTGCAGCCAATACAATCCAAATGGTCACTGATACAGTCCAAAGTCCTGACATATCAGCACCTATTATGTTGTCTCAGCACCAGCAGTCCCACAAAGTTTGAAAATCTGGCAGCCTCCCTGTGTTTGCTTAGAAAATGAAGGAAGGGACATCAGCACCTTATTCACACAAATTCTGTATTCCCAAAGTCAATTTGAAAACTAGCATGTAGAAATAGCAGGCTGGGATGACAATTTGGCATTTGCAAGTTATTGCTTGCACTTAACAGGACTGGGATCAGTTTGACTTATTTATCACTCCTTTACTGCAGAGTGTACAAGGCCACTGTAACACAGACGGTAGAATTTGTTGCGATTCAAAAAGACTAATATTTTCTTCTCTTGATATATCTGTCTCAGTGTCAACTCTACTTATCAACTAAAATGGCAGCAGACAGATAGGTGGGTGTTGCTTTGGGTTTGAAACACTGTAAGGCTGGATTTGTCATAGGGATGTGCTATAATCTCTGCTTTCCTCAGCTAACTTCTTACCTAACTATAGACAGTCATATATTCAGATATGTAGGGCATTTTTTTCAGCCTGAGCTGTGTTATCTAAGACAGCAGCTGTCACTTGCCTGGATATTTAATGTTTCAAAAGGCTACATGTTTAGGCTAAATGTATGTATGTTCACAAGGCTTTATGTATGACATATGTCTTGTACACTACAAGCTATCATCACCATAAACTATACAGTTGCAAGGTGTGCAACTAGCATTCTACAAAGGCAAATATGATGTTAAGTATAGCATTTAGGTTTTACATTACCCTAAGCAGAGTTTTCTTTTATTCCGCTGAAATGAAACAAGAGCAACATGAAGCTCACAGTGATTAAATTATTGTCAGACTGTCATAAATAGAAAGAGTTTAGGGATTAGACTAGTACCTGGTTGAAAGGTGAATACAACATATGTTTCTACCTACCTTTGAATGTATGGTTTAGAACTGCACAAAAGAGTAAGCAAAATTAATGGCTTATTTTAGCATAATATTTTTTTTTAAAAATCTTTCATGATGCCTACCAACAGATTAGTGCTTCAACATTTTATATTGTTAACATTTTAAATCTCCTTTTATCATGCATCAGTTTGCACCTGGGTCATGATCCTGAACATTCTTGTACTCCTTAGTCCCTCTTTTTTACTGATATATTTCTTTACAGCTGCAGTACTCTGTGAGAGATATCCCTTTTAAACTTAGTGCCATTTATGGCAATATACACATTAGCCAAAGAATTAACGATTATGCCTTATTCATGGAGTTAATTGTAACAGTATAACTAAGCCTACTTATTTTTCTGACTAGGTTTAAAAAAGAAGACACACACACACACTTCTCTCTGGAGTGTTTAGTCTCTTCTAAGCATGAGAGGTCATTGATCAGGGAAGAGGAAGTACTAAATCAACATGCTAGATGAAATGTCTTTGTATTCTTCCTTCATCACTTACTCCCTTGAATTACGTAAGTACATAAATAAATGATAGCCCCCCCCTTCAGGTTCCTCCCTGAGCCTTTCTCTCTTATCATTTGTATACTCTGGCTTTATCATAAAGTGATAAATGACTACCGCAGCATTGAATTTATATTGTCATTTTAGTTGCTTGAAAGTGAGCCTCCGTATAATATCTTCATAAAGGCTATCAGTGTTAGAAATACAAACACTGTTTATCTGCTCAGGGGAAAGCTGAAGTCCCCTGGTCCTGGTTTAAATTTTATCTAGCATTTTAAAAAAGATGCGATCACACTTAAAAGCAAGGGGGAAGAAGACCAATGAAACCTGCAGCAACATACCCTGTTGGCAAACCCCTGGCTTGCACTGTGGAGACAGCTGCTCTCCAGCCCTCCTGGCAGAACTGTCCTGGGAAGTACTTCAGTACAGATGGGAAGGAGGGAGCAAAAAAAAAAAAAAACCCACTAAAATGTCAGCACTGACAACACACAAGAAGACTATATTCATGTTAAAAGTGAGATGAAAAAATGCAATAAACTATGCTTTAGGCAAGGGCCTGAATTTTTATTGAAGATAAATGACACAAATGGTAGAAAAATATTCTCTAGTTCCCTACTTTATCATGATAGTTTTCAAATTAAACTTCACATGTGTTTTTTTAGGAATAATGCAACTAGCCTACCCCATATTTAATCTGGAAAAAAAATGTTTAGTAGTACAAAAGTAAATGTTAAAGTATAAATGTTTGCCCTGCATGTACAAAGCATAAATGTGTTTCATTAAAATACATAATCTTATTATTATTTTTGTGGGACAGTGGATATCTATTCAATATATATATGCTACATATAGACAGAGATATGCTTTCTGTGCTCCTTTCTGGATAGAATCAGGTAGTCTTCCCTACCTTAATTCTCACCTCTAAACCTCAGCTTCCCCATATACTAAAGTTGTAACACGGTAGTTTCCTTGTGTTTGGCAGCAGCTTGAGGGATCATTGCACAATAAACCAGCTACCATGATTTACGTGGACCTGCAATTAGACTTCAATAGACAGGACATTGCTAGCTTGGGTAAGAATCAATCTTAACAGTGTAGAGAAAAAAACTCCTACATTTCATGTTCAGTTTCACCAAGTTCTTCCTCTCTGTGGGCAGCCTTTCTTAACCTCTACCTCACGAAAACTGGATTAAGTATCCTAGCACTGTATTGCATTGCCTTATTGCTACACATTCAAAGCTTTTCCAGATCAAAATTTTATTTATTATTTTGCCCCTAGTGCAGGGTACCTAAAGAGCAAATGTAAAAAACAAGAAGCAAGCATATTTCCCTTACCTAATCCATAGTCTTTCACTGAACATTTTCTTCAATTCTTTCAACTCATTTATCACAGTCAGTGCACTGGAGCAAGTCCTGCTGAAACTTGCTTCCATGGCTAAGTTGATTTTTCTACAGGGGTAATAGCTGAAGCATTTTTGAAGGTTCAGACACATTTCTCCCTTTATTTTTTTGGGCAGTGAGGAATGTCCTTTCCTGCCTGTGTGAATGCTTTGCCATGTGTCCCATAACACTTTCTGACAATGTGACATGGATGACACAGGGCAGATAAATCTGTCCAAGGTCCTTCCCAGAGGGGTCTGACATCAAGAGCAGGAAGGCCCTGTGGGGTGTGTAGGTTGCTGTGTTAGACCCACCCTAGGGTCAGTCATGTGGATGCATGGAGCACACACTAAGGAGCATTTGGTACACTTTACTGTCCTCTGGCCCATGTTTCAGTGACCAGTACAAAAATAGAGCCAGTCCCTTTGTGGCAGTGTGTATCCCTGTGAAACTTGCTAATGTGTTCTTTGTTTGCCTGGTTTGACATACTTTATCAGGATCTTGGTTACTTGATAACTATGTATAGTTTCACACAACTGTATTTCATATACAACTGCATCTCTGCAAGCACACAGCGAGTCACAGCTGGTTGGTGGGGCTTAGCTGAAGTTTCTCTGTATCTCTTTCAAAGATGTTCAAGGATGGCTTACAAGAGGATAGAAAAACAGAAAAAAAGAAAAGCAGGAGACAGTCACCGGGTCAATTCACAGCCCACAAGACGTCACCTTTCAGCGAAAAATACTGAAGAAAACTTTGCAAAGGGAAGCTCACAGAATTTCATGTCTCCTTTGGCTCATTCCCTATGAATGTCTATGCAGGAGATAACATTTGGCACTTAAAAACTAAGTAAATGGGAAGAATTTAAGTGATTGCTTTTCTCTTTGAGCTAATGTCAGGCTGTTCTTATTAACAACGTAAAATGGGTTCCGTGATATGAATGAACAAACTGTAATCAAGTGCATTGATCTCTGCAGCTACCCAGAGGTAAAACAAGTGGAAAACAACTCTTCATTCCAAGTAGAATTTAGCGAATAATATGTCTCAAAAGATCATAGTTGGTCTTAGGACCCAGAGAGTGTCTGGTAACAGATATTCTTATTCCTATCCATGTCTGGAATGGTCCAAAGTAAGGACACTTTGTGCTACCTCAGTAATTCCTAAATATCAAAAAAGAGGGTAAATGTAAAGTCAAAAAGTATTTCAGCTATTTTGAATTTTTAAAAAGTTGAACAGGATCCTGGAATAACTGCTCTGTAAACATATGAATGGGAAATCTTACAGTTTTTCAGTAAAGCTGTTTCTGGTAAACAGACACAGATGCTTGGACTCTGTGCTTGCCTTTCCTGTTCTGTTTTCCCATTCTATGAAAAAAATTAATAAATTCAATCAAGTCTTACCAATTTGGTGTTTTGTCTTTGTTAAGAAAACATCTCAAAAATGGTTGCAAACTATAATATTTAGAGTTTTCAAATAGTTAAGACTATGTTATTTCCTACATTTGAAACATCTTGGCTAGAACTCACCTGTTTCAATTTTTTTTTAATTTTTGAGATTTTGGGTATCTTGTACCCTAACATACTTTTTTTCCAAATGTTCTGGTTTATTCTCAAGGTTGACACTTCCAGCTGAACTTTGACAGGTCAGTAATCTTTATTTTGGCACAGCAGCAGAAGTTTAGAAAAATTCTTTCCTAGTTTGTCATTCTGATAGGCATTCCTGTTTCTTTCTCTATATCCATTCCTTCTTTTTACTATTTCCTATTATAATAATTCTGTTATCACCCCTATGTGTGAAGCAGGACTGGGATGCCTATCTCTAAGGTTTGATTAATAATAATACTTTAATAGAGAAACAAACCCCTCATAATCATCTACAGCTTTATAGCTCTGTTTTCTCACTGTCTGAGGAGCACTTGTCAGTGATTTCAGGGTTCATAGCCCTGGCCTGCTGGTCTTGAGTAGTCTATCCACACTAAGATTTATAACCATCTTTGTAATGGCCCTTAAAAAAATGTCAGCTAAATGTAACTGACTCACTTCATTTCTGCATTTTGGAAAGCTGCAAAATTCAGTTATATATCCAAGCTTCCACAATGAAAGGAGTATGTTTGCATCCATTTCATTCCAGCCAGTCTCTAATCCACAGGTATTCTGCTACAAACACTTCTGTTGATGAAACAGGATATCATATAGAAAGATATCTCTTTCAATAATGCCTCTATAGCACACTTTTTAGAAACAATTTCTCCTGGGAAACATGTATATTACCTAGATACTAATAAAAACACCAATTTAATGAACAAAAAAAACCAAACAAAAAATCCCCCCAACAAAACAAAACAAAAAATCCAGCTCTGAAGGTGCTCAGAAATTTAAGATAGTCAGTGACTCTCTGTCTGAGGGGGGATCCAGTGAGCATTTTCCAGGGCACTTTAAGATGCAACCCTGTAGCTTTTAACAGCAGGTCTCTTTACTGCAAGTGTGATAGTCAGGCACAAAGCCTAAAAAGTAGAATGCTGTTTTGGAGAGCCAAAACACTGTGTTCAATTGTCTGCTTACTAAAAGTATGCCTTGCTTTTTTTCCCTTTTTGTTTATGGCTCAATTAATTTTTGGATGATAAAACTGTTTGGACTTGTGAGACTTAACATTGCTAGTTTTCCACAGCATCTGTGGAAATATGTGTTGCAAAGAACACATACGTAGGTTTTCTTGGATGAATACAGGCCTAATTACTTAAAAACAGACAGTAAAGGTATTGTAGCTCTCAATCTTCAATATCAGCACAGACATGCATTATTAGATTTGGTAAGACAATTTTGAAAAAACTTCCACACCATAATAGCAGTTTGTCTCCTGCCTGGTAATTGTTTTGAGCATGATTTTTAAACACTAGCTAAATTAAAATATATTTCTATATATTTGCTCAATAGATAGAAAGTTAAAAGGCATTGGGAGATGAAAAATTCAGTTTTATCTCAACAGATTGTTATTAACTATGCACTGGAGTTCAGTTTTACTGATTATCAATTGCAGTTCAACAACATATTTGATAATTAGTAACAATTTTAATACCTAGTGTCATGGGTTAGCAAGCATAGTCCCAGAAGTGATGTTTTGCCAAGGGGTGCTTACAGCTTCCTCTGTGACCTGATAGAACCTATCAGCTGGCCAGTTTGAATATGGACAATTCTTTAAGCCACTTAAAGTTGTGACCCCCTCTGTGATCCACACTTAAGAACAGAAACCCTGAGGCAGAGCTCTCTCTCGTTTCTGGCGCTGGGACAGGTGGCTGCGGGCCCCATGTGGGGGCCAGTGGGCCCGGCCCAGGCCCTGCTTTGGCCAGGCCAGGCCAGGCCACAGCCATCCTGGAGCCGATGGGCCCTGTTCCACCTGCAGAACCACCCCCACAGCCCTGCTGTGGGCAGCCGGAGTGGCTTGGTTCCCCCCCCGCCCTCCACTGCAATAAGCCACATTCCAGCTGCAAGGCCGAGGTGAGATTAACCCTTTTATTGCTGTGAAGAGCTGAAAACCTGAGGGAAGAGAAAGAGGAGATGCTTAAAACTGAAATTCTGTTATGAAGCTATGATATATCAGAGTATCCCATTGTAATTTCATGAAGGCATGAGGGGTGGAGCGTTCAACTTGTACTTGAGAGCAAAAGCACCTCCGCTGAGATAAGCAGATGCTGAAGCAGCTGTAATTTGATGAGAAGTTTGGACAGGGAGAGATGGAAGCGATGAAGACTTTGGCTCCAAATGGGAAAGGAGAAGACCTCAGTTCCTAGAGATGCTCCCAGAGATATTCTTAGAGATGAAGATGAGGAGGACCCTTTGCTCCCAGGGAAGGAGAAGGGCCTCTGTTCTTAGAGATGAAATGCTCCCAGAGATGGGTGAAGAGAACTTTTGTTTCTGAATGACTCAACCTTAAAATTGTACCCCGAAACCCTTCAAGAGTGGACCCTCGAAAGTAGTTGTGGGAAAAGCTACAAGTCGTGGGAACATGCAAGCAGAGAACCAACTTGGGCGGCTGTCTTGTTGTAATAATGTTTTCATAGCATGGACAAGAGAGACTCCTCTTCCTAAATGGACTGAACAAGCTTATTATGGAAGTGATAAACAGACCGAACATCTTAAGGGTTGTCTTTTTACATTGTCAGTGTAAGAAGGGAGGAAGGTGGGGGGAGGAGGAGAGTTCTGAAGGTGTGGTATAATTTTTTTCTTCTTTTAGGTCTGTTAATAAACTTTATATTCTTTCAAGTTTGGTGCCTGCTTTGCATTTCTCCTAATTCTTATCTCACAGAAGATAAACAATAATGAGTATTTTGGACCAAACCACTACACTAGTAATCTAATCCTTTCTTTTGAGTCGCTATAATTGACCATAATAGAAATACTGTAAATGCAGGCACCCTTAGAACATGACCATATTAACATCCAGAGCTTTACATGGAAATGTATCTTAGAGGATGGGGAAGAATATAACAACATCTGAATGCCCTGAAAAACAGAGGTTTGTGGTTGTAATTTGAGCATTTTGAATAATATGTCTAAACATGTTACTCATTAGCTCTTGTGTAGCGGCTTTGTCAGACCAAGGCATTTCAGTGGTGTGCTCCTTCTTGTGCGCAGCTTCACTGGGCCTGCCTCCTGCTGCCTTCAGCCCTGCACGTCTGCAGCCATTCTCCTTCACTGTCCGCTAGGACAAGAGTGGACTTGGCAAACTTGCTGACTATTTGGCACCTCCTTTTGGACACCTCTGAGTGTGAGAATCCCTTTGCTCTAACTTGCAAAGGGCCCAGCTTTGTCCTTGTGCCTTAATTTGAAGTAAGGGAGGAGAGGTGAAGCGCCATGCAAAAAGCTCTGCAAAAGCTAGGAAAAGAGGCCTGCATTTTGGCTCTTAGTCCAGATGTGTTTTTACAGGTTTTTTACTCTGTATTAGGAAGACTCAAGAGATTGGCTCTGAAATCATATGCACAGGTTATATGAAGCTATTGGGGATAAAAGAAGGCTGAAAAATAATTCATATTCAATACTATAGAATGCAGACAGGCAAACAAATACTATCTGGTTCTTAAGGGATACTGCTGCCTCACACAAAAACAATTTAATACAAAATGTCATGCATACTAATAGAAATGGCATGACTGATTTTTAACAAATAACAGGAGGAATTTAATTTATATGTGTCTCATAACTATGGATTCAAATTGTGATTTTTTTTCTCTGAGGGCTCAGGCAGGTAGGTTCTTATACATCATAGGTGCTCAGTATCATTGCACAGAAGGGATGGTTGCCTCTAAGCCTGGATTCTGCCTTGTGCAGAAGAGTAACAGGAATCTGACCTCTCTTTACTTTTATCCCTTTTAGTCTTGCAAACTAAACCAGAACATCATTAGGTGTTATGACCCTGAGCCCAAAAGACATAAATCAGAAACCTTCCCAGAAACCTCACTTTATACAAACCACACATTTACCCCCTCTTGAACTTCCTCATGCTACCTGCTTGCTTTCAACACAAACATTTTCAGGACCTATCTCTTTGAGCTTTGCAAGCCCAGACAGTCTCAATTTCCATATGGCCATGCTGCTGAGGTTGGACTAAAACTCCTCAACAGAATAGAGCAAAATCTTTAAGAGATTCTGATACTAGACACATGCTTGAGCGTGCATAAAAGAAAGAAAAGATTGACTTTCTTACAAATGTAACCAGATGAGGAGGTAATAGTTAGATTGTTTATGCTTTACTATTATGACGTTGTAGTTATAACCACTGCCCAGAAACCTGGATACTGAGGTTTAATATTCTGATAAATTGGACAAGGTTCAAGAACATACCTCCCATTTATGAGCAGGCTGCCTAGTAGACTGTGTGGGAACAAGTCTGAATGTAAGCTTGTGGGGAAAGGCTGGAGGAAGAAGAAGTAAAAACTGAAATGGATGACAAAAGTGCTCTTTCCTTCTCCAGCAGAAATAATGCAAAATTCAAATTGTGCATGAGACTTAATAGAAGAAAGAGTATGATGGGATAAGCTAAAAATGATGATGCTCAGCTGACAGCAGGGGATTTAGGTTCTAACATCTGCTCCCAAGATTCATTCTATTCCCTTTAATCTGGCGTATCACTTGAAAAAGACTGTCAGTTCTAGGAGCAGGAGTTGGCACATAGGACTTCCCTGCTTTCTGGCAGTTCTTTGTACTTTATGACATTTTACTGTTTTTGATGTGACATATTACAAAACATGTTCCTGTACAGTCAGCTTCATTCCCAAAACATCCTTCTTGATATGAAATAAGGAAAAGCCATGCTTTTTATCTTTCATTTTTGTCACTTTTGACCAGACATTTTCCTTTATGTTTTTCAAATGGTATCGCATTGTTCACTGATGATTTCTGTCAGTGAGTCCTTGAGTTCTTGAACACATGGAGTTCTGGGGAAAAGGAAGTGGTGTGCTGTTTGACCTGTACACTCTTATTTTCTTCAAAAAGCTTTGAGATCATTTTATCTGCAGGTGTTTTCCTTTGGGAAATAAGAAGATAGTTCCTCCCAGTAGGTGGTGAGTTTCTGGACTGAACAGAGAGCATCATTTTTATGAAACTAATTTTCTAAAAATCCATGGAAAATAAATCAATTTGCATCAATCAAACTGAATCAACTTACACAAAGATGTCATACAGGAAATTATAGCACTGCATATGGCCTGTCTTCACTTCTTTCAAAATAAGACATATACACTTTTGTATATTTTTAAAACATACCTGTAGATGCAACAAATTCAGCTCTGGGGACTTGATATTTATTGCCAGTTTTGCAACAACATATGCTGAGTCCTTGCTTCTTTGTGATTTGAAATTAACACTGATGTATTAAGCTGGTTTAATGGTAGCATATACTAATGAGAAAACAGTTTGCAATCTGCTTTGTATTTGGTTATGAGGGCCAGGTTTTCAGAAATGGCCACTAATGCTGTAATCATATTTGTACATACATTTATTTCATATATAAAATTCACAGCTGTGTTTCCAAACAACCATTTAGAAATGCACATTACTATGGATGCTTTTACATACTAAAGTGTATTTTGAGAATGAAGAATGGCATGGAGAGGGAAAATAAGTCCTTCTTGATCACTGTCACTGTTAATACAGGAATGAGTGGGCATTTGTTGAAGCAAAAGGGAAGAAAGACTCATCACACTTAAAAAAACACCAACCAAACAACAACAAAACCAAAAAATTAGTAGACCTTCATGCAGTGCATTAACAGGCTGCAGATGTCCTGCCTATACTGCTGTGGGTGCTAAGAATTTACACAGGCTCATAAAGAGTAATTAATGGGAAAACAGTCTCTAAAAAAGATTTGCATTGAGTGTGAGAATATTACAAAGTCCTGGGGGCAGGATACTGAATGGAAAGATCTTTGCTCTGACTTGGTTTGACTGTTCTCATGTTCTCTTCCGGGCACAGATGTCTAGATACTTGCAAATTACATTGTGACTAAAAGTTGGGTGGAATACTAGATACTGAGGTTTAATAAGGTCTATAATAAAAATAAGGTCTTTAATAAAAAGGTCTGTAGAAGAGAAAGTTAAACACTCAAGGTATTAAAATCTAAGTCCTAAAACTACTTTGAAACATAATTTCTTTATCAGCCCTACTGTCTCCTATAAATAGGGCATGAAATCCTGTTACTTATAATCCTTTTTTTTCCCTTGCAATTCCCTTTTTTTATTTGTCTTTACTTTCCCACAGTTTCTTTGCAGTAATTTCTCAGATTGCAGTGCAATCACCATGCTATGTCCTTCAGAGTGGTGGTTAAGAAGTCCCTCAGACAGCAGGATGTACAGAGAAGATTCTGTACATCTTATATACCACAGCCATCATGCGTAGACTACAGAAAAGTTTGCCCCTTCAGCAAAAGTTCAAAAAGGACTGATTAAGTTAAATTCAGTTCAACTAGATAATTTATTATGGAGCTTTGTGCCACTCCCTAAGAGTGCTTTTAAAAAAGAGTATTTCCACTTAAGTTTCAAAATACACAACTTTCATGTGAAGTATTGGCAATCTTTTCCAAGGAAATCCCCTGAAAATTGTCTTTCTCATCCCTATTGTATTCTTACTTCCATGAAAAATGAACACAGTTTTTGCACTTGCCTGGATTTATTTTCATTGCAAGAATGTTTAATTCACAATTATAATTAACCCTAATGTGATTAATGCCAAAGCAGAACTGCAGCAGTACTAAAGGGGAGGGGTGTAAAACCTGGATGGTTGGAATGAAGCCATTTTCCTGTCCTGTGCCTCAAAAATAGTAAAAGAAGAAAAGTGATGTGAATGAACGACTGCTAGCTGCCTGACAAGTGGTGAATAGTGTGCGATGTACAGTTTACATCATAGGTTTTCAGGGTGCTGTAGGTTTTCAGCTCTGCTGGTAAGAAAGGGTGGAAAGTATAAAGAGGAAACATCTCCACTTCTGGACCTCTCAAACGTTCTTTGAGGATGGGATAGGGGGGAAGAGGAGCAAGCTTGTGCTAAGCCTGAGAGCTGAAAAAGAGAAAATCTGTGTGTTTGTTACTCTAGAACCTTATACACTATAGTAATCTGAACATCTCAACCAAAAGCATCCATTATGTGGTCTGAGACTGTCATGGATTAGTAAATAGTAATGAGTATTTTGGACCAAACCACTATAGAGACAAACAGAAATGCAATGTAGAAACCTTAAGGCTTAGGCAACAGCTGGACATTAGAAGCACAAGAGCACAAAGCCCCAGTGCTTTGCAATCATGTTCTTTTATTTTCCACATGATGCTGCAGAGCTGTTTGGTCTATTTCAGTGTTGGCTCAGAATTTTCTCAACAGGCTGCAGCTGGCTCAATAACTGTGGTCACTTGGCCTCTGCATAGAGGCAATGAGGGCAGAGTAAACCAATACTTCTAAATATCTGGTCTTGAGGTAAAAGATCTTTTGTTTCAACTTTCAGCATGGGAATGATGAAAGAGATTTGAGTTCATGTGTTTATCTTCTATAATAGTTTCTTTTCTGACAGAGCTTCTGGAAATCAAAGGTAGATAGATGGTTGTCAGCATTCCTGCTTCAGTTTCAACACACTGAGTCATATATCATAGCTTGAAAGCTATTATCAAGTACCTTGATAAAGTCAATTTGGTGACAGTTTCTCAAATGATGGAAGAAAGGTCTCACTTTGTGTCTGGGTGCATGTGTGTATGCTTCTCACTCAAAATGTGAGAGGCAAAAGAGGGGATTGAGAGCAATATGCATTTTATAGAGGTTGTGGGGCTTTGGGAAATTTGTTCATGAGGAAAATGTTTTTGATATATTCAGGTTCTGAAGGAAAGGTACATGATGCACGTGTGGAAAATATAACAGAGGTAGACAATTTTTATTCATTTCCTGGATGGTTCAATTGTCAAGCAGATTTGTTCAACAAAAATTATTTGTTAATTTAGGTTGAAATTGGCACCTAGATAAATAAATGTGTTGTTTTTGGTTGGGGTAGAATTAATTTTTTTCACAGTGGCTGGTATAGAGCTGTGCTGTGGATTTGTGCTGAACACAGGGTTGCTAAAATAGAAATGTTTTTTGTTGTTGCTGAGCAGGGTTTCCACAGAGCCAAGGCCTTTTCTGCTTTTCATCCTGCCACACTGGCAAGGGCATTGGGGGTGCATGGGAGGTTGGGAGGAGACACAGCCAGGAGAGGTGACCCAAACTGACCAAAGGGTTATTCCAGCCCCTATGACATCACACTCAGTATATAAAGTGTGGGAAGAAGGAGCAAGGGAGGAAAGGGAATTGGAATGATAGTGTTTGTCTTACTGAGTCACCGTTACATGTGATGGGGCCCCGCTCTCCTGGGGATGGCTGAAAACCTGCCCGCCCATGGGAAGCCGTGAATTAATTCCTCGTTTTGCATTACTTCTGTGCATGGCTTTTCCCTATTAAACCGTTTTTATATCAACTCATGAGTTTTCCAGCTTTTACCCTTCCAATTCTCTCCCCGATTCTGCTGGTGGGAGAGTGAGTGAGGGCCTGTGTGGGCTTGGTTGATGGCTGGGGTTAAATCATGGCAATAAATAAAAAGTTCTGTGTGAGACAGAAACTAAAAAAAACCCTGAATATTTGTCTTTCCTTTGTAAGGGCAATGTGTATAATTTTCATAAAACACCAAAAGCAAATATTAATGTTGGCAGAAATATTTTCAACTTAAAGGCAGTTCTTTCAAATGTGGTTTGATTTTTTAAATTGTTTTAGAGAAAAAAACCCCAAACAATAAAATTTGAATCTCATCTATAAAAATTTTGGAGGTTACGTGACAGATACAGGATATCTCATAGTAGAAGTTTCTGATATAATCCCTGTACGAGACTAATATGCCTATTTCAAAGTTTACAGAAAATGACATTTTCAATATTACCTTAAAGAAGTGCATAATAAAACAATATTTTTAAGCAGGTCATGATTTATTAAAAGTTGCAAGTATATCATCATAATTCAGAAATCTTTGGTTTACATAAACCGTTGTTCACAGTCTTAGATCAATTATTGATCTCCACGTAGAGAGACAGAGAAACAAAATAAAATGGGAACCTAACAAGAGAATATGAGATATCAATTTAGTTTAGGCATTTTACTTTCACTGAGTAGAAAAAACCCCTCATGGTAAATTTTACTCAAAGTGTTTGAATGCAATTCAAATAATGAAATTTTATATATTTCTGTTTATCAGAACATCTCAGTTTTCAAAGCTCTTTAGCAATTATTCTGCTGACTACTCATTGATAAAACTCATCAGTTCTGTAAAGTTTATTTAATTCAATTTTGCTTGTGGTGACGATAAATAAAAAACCCCAAACAAATATTAAAGTTATGCATCATAAATATGTTTTCCCTTTAGTATTGTTTTGCTCTCTTTACTTATTGGATAGCTGACTGGATTTATTTTTCTCAATGGAAAATATTTTTTAAAATGATTCTGAGTTAGAGAGTACTTTCTGGAGATTACAGTATGATTTTTACAAACAGACAGAAAAAGTCTTAACAAAATGTATCTGGGCATCAAAATGATCAGAGATGATGAAAGAAAATTACACTGTTGTCAAAACACTATTCAGTATTTGACAGCATTCATTTTAATGGTAGAATAGAACAGCTTGTTTGACCAAAAGCTATAGAAAATTTTTAGCTATTTGACACATTATTTTTTGCTACAAACCAACTTTGAGTGAGCTGCCAATCATTTGTACCTTGTAAGAAAAAAGAAAATATCCCAGACAACAGTGAAAGTCAATGCTTCAAGTCTTTCAAACCAAACTGTTCAGAACACATTTATTTGGGAAACCTGGAAGAGAGTTTCTTTATGTGCATAATTTGAATAAAATAATTCTTAGCTTGTGTAGGTACAAAAATGCTGTTAGTGAGGATTTTCTTGTTATTTTCTAAGTCCGTGAGAGATTTTTTTCTCTCACAGAAGAGGTAGCAGAGAATGTAAACAACCAAGCCACCTGCAATCTTGAAAAGTCTTGTTTATGGTATAGTAGAAAAATATTTTGACAATGGGTCTTTTAGGATTTTGGCCAATCACCCCGAAGGGGTGGCTGGTCCCTTGTCCAATTAGACTATGAAGAAAAAAGTCTATAAAAGGTTTGTAAAATAATTAAATAAATCAATCTTGCTGCACAATTCCTGCCTGTTGGATCTTCTCTCCTTCTCCTCCCTATGGCTGCGGGACACGGTGATATATCGTAGGAACCAGCCTGCGGTAATAAACTTGCATGTTGTGCTGGTTTTGGCTGGGATAGTGTTCATTTTTTGTTATAGTAACTAGTATGGGACCATGCTTTAGATTTGTGCTGAAAACAGGTTTGATAGCACAGGGATGTTTTTGTTAACAATGAGCAGACCTTACACAGTGTCAAGGCCTTTTCTGTGTCTCACCCCAGCCCACCAGTGAGGAAGCAGAGAGTGCAGAAGGACTTGGGAGGGAATACAGCTGGGACAGCTGACCTCAACTGACCCAAGGGACATTCCATACCATATGGAATCATGCTCAGCATGTAGAGCTGTGGGAAGAAGAAGGAAGGGGAGATGTTTGCAATGATGATGTTTGTCTTCCCAAGTCACCATTACACAGGATGGAGCCTGGTTCCCTGGAGATGGTTGAAGAGCTGCCTGATGATGGGAAGTGATAAATGAATTCCTTGTTTTGCTTTGCCTGTGTGTGCAGCTTTTGGTTTCCCTATTAAACTGTCTTTAACTCAATGCATGAGTTTTCTCACTTTTACTATTCTGATTCTCTCCTCCATCCTGACATGGGGTAGAGAGTGAATGGCCGTGTGGAGCTTAGTTCCCAGCTGGGGTTAGACCATGCCCGGCGTTCTGTAACCTAAACACTTACTAGCAGATTGGACTCTATGAGAAGGTCTACTTGATTTGACCTGTTAGGCTTCCCATGCTCTGCTGTGGAAAAATAGGAGGATTATTCAATTAATAAATTCAGCCAGAAGAGAGTGTCCTTAGCACAGATACTATATATCAGTACTGCAAACTTCTCTAGGAATCTAGGGAGTTTCCTCCAGATCTTGATTTAGCAAAGTTTACTGCTACCATACCTCAGCTAGGTCAGTTACATCACAGTTGGGAAAATCCTAAAGAAATGCAGAGAGTGCTCAACAAGTTTCTCCCTTTATTATCTTTTTTTTCTTCAAATCTTCGTTATTCAGCACTAACTATTCATAGTACAGTGATGTGAATGTGCATCTGTTTAAGTAAATTTCCTTTTTGCAAAAAGATGTCATGATAGTGCTTTCAAAGGACAAGGCAGCAGCAGATGAGAGGAACATAAGGTAATAATTAGAAAATTACAAGCAGCAGTGGTGATAAACAGTGGGCACAGCTGTCTAGTTACTGTCAAGGTTTTTGTGAGCAGCAAGACAAAGGTATGTTTTAACAAATTACTTGGTTATGAATATTTTAAATAAATGGAACAGAGGAAATGTCACTTGGAAGGAGTACCACTTTTGAAGGAAAGAAGAAAGAGCATATATTTGTGCAAAGTAGTTGCTCAAGACAGTCATAAATTAACAAGCCCACTAGTTCAATGATAAAGAAGTCTAGAGCAAGTATTTGTTATTGAAGTTGTTTTACTGAGAAAATAAGGAAGAAAGTGGTCTTTACCAGTCAGCTCACAGTCAGGATGCTCAGAGATGCATTTTTTTATGAATCCATGAAGAATGTGTGGAGAAAGACATACAGTAGTACTCTCAAAGATGCTGGCAAGAATTTGAGTAGTATGTTAACACAGTAACCCAAACAGTATATAAGATGATCAGCTCTCCTCTCCCCTCCCATCTCCTCCTTCTTGCTTGTTTAAAAAAAACCCCAAAACAATAAAAAACCACAAGCAATAAATGTTTGACAAGCAAAGCATCAAGGGGTGTGTCTTTATTGTTTTTCTGAAGAGCATCAAGATGAGTAGCTAACATGTACATGTGGCTCCAAAGCCTGTGCTCCTACCCATCCATACCTGTGTCTTCTGAGGACAACAGACTCCAGGCATTTCGTCAGGCTGTCCATAGACAGTGTAGGGTGTTCATACAATGCCTCGGCAGAGCTGGATGGGGGCAGATCCAGCTGAACTTCCTGTCCTGGGCATTTCAGGAACTACAGTGTATTGTCTGCTGGGAAAGAGGAATGGCTTTGGTAAAAGTCCCAGAATGCTGCATGGGGAAACAAAACTGGACAAACACCTATAACATCTAAAATATTCCAAGTGGCAGTACTTTGGGTAAATAAATCTGTTCACAGAAACAAAGACAGAATTTCCATTCCATTGGATATTTTAACTCTTAAAATTTAGCTTTTAGCTAAAATCGCAAGAAAATGTCCAGATTTTCAATTGAACAGGAATTCAGAAATACTGAACCCATTAATTTTGTATAATTTGGTGTCACTTTGATAAAATGAGTAATAATAAAATATATTACATTAATTATTATTATGAAGTATTATATCATAAAAGTAATATGAAACATTTGACTGGTAAAACAGGAACAATACTTTTTAATTGAAAGCAAAATGAAATACCACATACTTTCAAATAAATTATTTTTTAAAAATAGTGTTGACACTGAAATCAACTTTAAATGATAGAATATTTTTGCTTTAGTTAAACTAATTTTCCCATTAGGAAATTTTATCTAAAATTTTTAAAAAATTTATACATATATTTATTATTTTCTGCATGTGAAGTATAAATTGCACCTGTGTAGGTTAAGGGCTGGCCGGACAGGGACGGATGGATCTCTATAGGCAGGTCTTGGGACACATGGGGTTTATTGTAAAAGGCGTGGGTATTGGGGCACTGCTCAGAGCTGCCAGACTCAGCTCTGAGCAGGCCCAAGAGAGTAAGCAGGTGAGAGAGAGAGAGAGAGAGTGTAAGAGCAAGAGTGGAAGTGAGAGCAAGAGAGGAAGAAGTAGTAAGGAAAGGAATGGAAGTATCTGAAGTCCTGGTTACAATACAATAAATCATCTTCTGTACTGAATATTCTAATTGTCACTAACCAATCTAATACAAGATACAAATCCTATAGCATTTACATACAGCCTATAAGAGTTCTTATATTACCACAGAGTGTTACATCTTAACTTCTAAAAACTACTCTTTGGACCCCTTCTGCTGAGCTAGTAGGGTCTGCTCTGACCCTTGGACCTGTTTGCAAGCAGAGGGTATTGTTCCATCAAGAGGGGATTATCTTCAGTTGGCCATACCATTGTTTTCTAGTTGTTCAGTAACTAAGACTTGGTATTTCAAAAGTGGCTTTCATTTCGATGTTGCCTGTAGTTTTCATATTCCCAAAATCTTTTGTCAGGCAATCATATTTACAAGGCTTTCCTGTTTCATCTTCCCCAACACACCTGTTGGAGAATTTTCAATCAGTAAGTTAATTGAAAAAAAATCTTAAATATAATTTTTTTGTATTCATGTAACCTGAAGCTCTCAATATTTATGCATGTGCACTCTTAGTGGCTGAGGAAAATAGGTTTTGAACAACTATTCTATAGCAGGAAGGTTTATATTAGCCTAAATACTAAAAATTTTAGAATAAATTAATATGAGATTTAATACTTTTTCACATGTCATCAGTATCAACTCTTCTTTTGCACATGTTGGTGTAACCCTTCTTTATAGATCTTTGGCTTGAAAAACAGATGACGAGTTTTGTTGCTCTAAGTAAGAGCATTGTAATGAATATTAAATTAGTAACTTCATTTAATTCTGACTTTTTTTCACCCTCTTCATTTTGAACTTGCATAGAGAATACAAAGCTGTCATGATTTTATTTATTTTTTTAAAGTAGAAGATGAATTTTGCAGGTATTCCCTTTATAAGTTTGCAATCAGGAATTTTTTTTTTTAATACTTAATATTTCAGAGCTCTCACAGCATACTCAGCTTTGGAAGATTTAACATTCTTAGAAATTACAAATTTTGTAAAGTGCTTCATTTGATGGCTTTCTATGACTTCAATGCAACTCCATTTTTTCAGTACTACTTACAGCATCAGAAATAGTAAGTGAATGTTATGGTCATAATGGAGATGTCTTTTCCAGCAATGTGTAAGGAAGGATAGAGTTTAATACTTTTAACAGAACATAGCTGGAATCATGAAAGTGTGTGCTATCTTCAGTTATGAAACTGTGAAATGGTGCTAATAAATTCAAATCCTAATCATATGATTTGTGGCACCTTTTTTGTTGGGAAATGGAAGTAGAACTCTTGAAAGAACAGGGAGGAGACAGGGAAATCTTACACCAATTCAAATTGCTTTTGTGTGATTTCTGTGGTTCTGTGTGCAGTGTTCATTATTGCACATCACAAAAAATGCTACAGAAGATTAGAATGGCTGACACACATTATTGTTAAATAGGGAATGTGGGAAGTTTTAACTATTGCACAACAAAAGACTGACTTTTTTTGCAGTATCTTTTTTTTCCTCTTTCCTACTGTCTTTGTAATTAATTTTCTCTGAGAATTGTATTATTTCATGATTTGATGGAGTCAGTCTCCACAGAAGCAACCGCAATGGACACAAAATTAGATCCCCTGGACTGATAATTGCACATTTTTGATTGAAGCTGTCTTGGTTTGAAGGACAGGTGTCGGCCAAGGAAGGCAGGAACCTCCCTTGAAATGGAAATGCCCTTCCCTCTGAATTATTATAATTTTGAAATTAAAGGGGCTTTCAGGCAAAGGTATGGGAAATAGGAATGGCAGTTCTTTACTATTATATATATGTATGTGTATAAAAAGTCAAACAAACAGCAATAACTCTGGCAATAACAGCAAACAATCACAAACCCAGTCCCAGCCTTCTCGGCTGTCGGGCCCTTTCCCCTCGGGTGCAGTTCCGCTCACAGCCGGCAGGGGCGCTGGCGGCTCCCGGTGAGCAGGGCAGGTGCGATGGTTCCCCCGCGGCTGCAGGGGGCGCTCCGGAGCGAGCTCAGGGAGCACGTGGCAATGGCAGCCTGGGATCCTGGGAAGAGATGGAACAAAGGCTTCACAAACCCCTGGGCAGCCGATTTCAGTGTCCGGCCGGACCCTCGGGAACAGCAGGCTGGAACGGCAGTGACGAGCACAAATCCCGGGTGGCAGATGAGATGTATCCAAACTGCGGAGCTGCAGTGGGAACCCCCGGAGGTCTGGGCAGGCAGGATGTGCGGGGCTACAGCGTAGCGAAGGCTCGAAGCAACAGCAGGGGCAGGACCTGGGACCCTGGGGTTTTTCCCTGAGGCACCTGAACAGAGGCGAACAGGTCCCTCTTTTAGTAAGGTGGGGTGTTAGGGTCCCAGTGCAACAGCCGCTCCAGTGAGCAGGCTCCACTCACGGTAGAAGGAAGGCAGCCGAAAGCAGAAGCCTGCAGTGCTGACAAACTCCCTCCACAACGATGGGAGCCCTCCTCTCCCTCCGAATGCTGAGAACACCAGCCAGCCACAGACTGTACCCAACCCCTTTATCACAGTTCAAATCTCGCGGCATCCCCCACCCTACATGAGAAAACCCAAGGTGAAAGAGAGTAGCCAGATGGACCCCTCCCTCTGTGGCCAGGTCTTTTGTTTTTCTTAAGCATCCAGTAATTTGTCCCCCTGGCAACATATATGGGGAAAATTCTTTTAAGAGAAAAACAAAACAGAAGGAGAAGTCCTAAAACCCCAACAGAAGCATATTTAGGTTGATGGTATTCAGAGCTGTATTTGATACGCTGATGAGACAGTCATAATTTATTTCAACTGCGAACCCAGAAATATTTGCAAATGGACCTTCAAAACATGCGACAAAATTAACAGATGAGATCCGAGTGGGATATTGTAAACAGAGGTGCACTTGGACAAGAGACAGTATTCTGGGAACAAATGCAATAAATTCTCTGTGCTTATTTCAAAAGCTTGGAATTTCTTCCCTCCTCAAGCAGACATTAGGGAAGGGAAGAACATATTATCTGAATTTTCCAAAAGCAACCAAGAGTTAATTCTTGGCATACTCTATACAAAAAATGTGAGAATACTTGATGCAGACTACAGAGGTACCTGACTGTACAGATTAGGTTTACACTCACTGATAGCACCCACCAACTTGCTGCAAGTTCGTGACTTGCCCTGAAAAAATGGTGAAAGCAACCTTATCGTGCAGATGCTTTTAGCAGGAGTGATGGGGCAAGCAGGGAACTCCATAAATATATCTGGTCTGAGAAAGGAAATGCAATAATCTGTTGGCTTCATAGGGCTGAAGAATTCATAGCAGAAAGAACAAGTAAAGCTGGAATTCTTGTTTTCAGACATTAAAACATTTTAAAAAGGCACTGAATATCAGGATGAATACTGACACTCCAAGTGCTAGACTCTGGGACAAATTCACATACTTAGAAACACTCAAATTAGCTTAGAGAGTTATATCTTTTAATATGGCTTCTGTAAAATGATCCTGCACATTGCTCCTTTTTCTACAATTAAAAATTGTTACCTTCCTCTTTATAGTTACAAATCTTCTCACTTTTAAGCATATGGTTTGCCAAATAAGACTGGACTTAGTAAAAGCTCAAAGCTCGGCACAAAAATCTTTTTTCTATTGAAACAATACCTAAGTTACCAGCTGGATGTCATACAAGACGCAACATTAAATTTTTAAAACTACTTCTCTCTTCCAGTCAAATTTATATTTATCAATGCATACACATAATGAATGTATTTTTTTTCTTTGTCAGTTTTTGAAGTGCCATTATTCCCTGCTGTCTATGTCAGGCACACTCTGACTTTGAGAGTGACAGCTCTTGACACTGTACATTAGTTTCATTATTGACATAATGCTGAAGTAGCTTCTGAATAGAAAACTGCCAGGATAGTTTTATTTTTTAATCATCTGTGTTCTATTTTTCATATATATGTATGAGAAAATGCTAAAGAAACAGAAGATATAGCCACTTTAGCTAAGAAAATAAACACCTTTCATCACGTTAAGACGTGTCAAAGCCACAGCAAGTGCAGGGACTAAAACTCCAAGTGAGGATGTAAGACCTAACATGTACAAAGGCAGAATACAATGTTCCCAAAATAAAGCATTGTCTTAAAAAAACAATAGCAACAATATCAATTAAGCAGCAGCTGAGTTCCTTTTGATGTGAGTTGAATGCCATACTACATATTGTGTGCTCGATCCCTTGAAGTACTGAGCAGCCCCATCTCCTGTTGACTGGTGCTCAGTATCTTACACAATCTGGCACTTGGGGAAGGTTTTCAAAGGCATCAATATCAGCTTGGTGCCCAACCACAACTGACTTCCAAGGAAAGGGATTTGGGCTTCTGACAGACGGTTTGTGCCTTTGAAAATCTCTCTTCTGAGGTTAGTCAGTACTAAACACTAATATATTTACAAAGGAAATTAATTCCTTTCCACTTTCTGTTAATTCCTAAACTCCAGTTCTGCTAAGAATAGTCCCTGCAGTAACCTAGAGGAATACACACTTTTTGGTAGTCAGCTTATGCAAAATGCTTATTTTTCTTCTTGTTATTTACCATGCCATCTGGCATTATGTTTAAGATGGAAGTGAAATTAAAACCAACCTATTATTAAAAATGATCCCATCTTTGACCTTGAAATGCTCCATAGCTCCATGACCCCATTACTTGAAGTTTGTTGTTGGATATCTGACATTTTAGAAACCTGAGTGAAGAATATATATTGCAACTGAGTTTATATATAATTTATTTTCATTTAAAAAGAATGTGTCCTTTAATTAAATTGTGAAATTAGAAAAAAAAAGAGAATTTTAAATTTAGATTTCTTTATCAGTTCATAGTAAGTTTTTTTTCTTTTGAAAAGAGAAAACTTATATTTTTTACCTCTAGAGATACATATGCTAGAATTAAATTTTAATATCCTTATAGCGTAATCACTGAAGAAAATAGAATTCAGATCTAGATGGCAGAGAACGGGAGGTACCTGTGTGCACTTTTTAAGCTAAGTAGGCATAACTGCTGTCATTACATCCCACTTTTAAGATAAAATTATTTGCATCCAGAATACTTGATGAAAACCCTGTATTGTGAAAGCCTATACAAAGTGCTTTTTCCTTGAAAACAGGTGAATCAAACAACATAAGCTATGATCTCCTAGCCAGTATTTATTTCACAAAAGTTTTCTTTCTCTGAGCTTTTCCTCCAGGCCATGTTATAGCTTTTATTTTTTCCTTCTTCTCTTTTCCTGTCTTATAAACACGATTATAATTTCTTCAGAAACAAATTCTAGGAGAAAATAAGGATACTATTTACTGGCACATGCCTCTGTTTCAGCATTTAAAGTATTCCAGTCATAGAAACTGAGTCTATTGTTGTTTTAGCTGTGGAAACCATACACAGGATTGTAATTGTGGGGCATATTTTTCCTGAGTGAGAGATGGGCATTGGGTCTCTCAGTTCTTAAAGATTTAAGTCAAACACATGGTGTGGATAGAGACGGCCTCCTGATTATCTGTGTTACAAACAATTTGTAGGCCAAGTGGAATAAATTTCTCTATGAAATTGTTGTGAAAGCCAAGCCTAATCCTTAGAAAGAGGTCTGTTCTAATCCATTATTTGTGAAATCAAACCTAATACAGGCCTAGTGTAAATCCAGCATCATGAGACGGAGATGATGGTGGGATTAATGCTGTGCAAATAACTGATTCTACAATTTGGTGGAAAAGGGAAAAAACAACAAAAAAACCCAACCAAAAACACCCTGTTGGGTCAGTGCTGGGCAGAATACTTAATGTGTTTCTCATGGTTTATTCAATTAATCTATGTGTTATAATTAAAACAATGAAGGATCCACCAATACCGTGACAATATTTTTTCTATGTGCTTTGAAGGAAGGAAAGAGTTCACTTCTTCCACTACCAATTTTATGATTAGGCCAACATAGAATTAAAACTCATTTGGAAATACAGAAATAGTCTTACTGTAGAAAGAACTTTTCCTGAAAAGACTGGACTTGAGAACCACTACCATTAAATCTGCATTTTCAATTTGTGTTCTGAAAATTCATGTTATAGAAAAAATTAGAAACAGAGTTGTTGCTTTTTTCTTCTAAATGTTATTCAGAGTCTGATATTTTCTGGTAAATTCCTGTAAAAGGAATACACAGACAGACCTTTGGGCCCATACTGATTCACAAAAGATGAGTGCTTTGTCATGGAACAAATTACAGTAATTTGTAACTTAACAAAATTGCAGTAATTAGCAAGGTGAAATCCCTAGAAAGTTATACAGGACAGAGTTTGTTGGATGACTGCCTTTAGTAACTAATTCAGGGATCCTTGTATTGACAGGAGGACAACTTTTTATAATGCATTATTGATAGATGTAAAAGCTGAGCTGTGTTGAATTTTATTTCTAACCATTTTCCCTATAAGTTAGTTTAAATGAAATACAATTTACAGTTTCTTCCCCACAGGACCATCTATTTTTAATTAGCATGTGATTATAATTCAGTGTATATTATGATATTATTTATGGCATTTAAGAAGAATGAGAAGAAAATGAATAGGCCATGATTATTTACTGGTGATGTTTGTTTACAGTCTTTGTTGAACTTACGAGGTAATGAAGCCTGAGAGAATGCATTGGCTGGATGTAGTTGCAATTTTAGCAGTCTCAAGGAAGTATATATTTGAAGAGAACACCTCAAACACTTGGGAATACCTTCCTCTTTTCTAACAGCAAGTTTTGCCTTTCAGGTATGTTTTTAATAAAATTCCTGTTTATAATTCGATTAAGGATTAATAGCCATTATAAACATCCTATAGACATGAGTTGCATTTGTTACTGAGGGCTGAAAAAAATCTCAGATGGCTGTGACTATGAGTGTTGTACTCACTTCTTTATTTCTGCTGCATTCAGTTAATGATATATTAAAAGACTTTCCTGTCCTATTAACTGTTTAATGATTGTAGTCACATTTCTCAATTTTAATACAAAGCCTAACTAGCTTTAAGAGGGCAGATGTGTCACTGTGTGTTAGTTGGAGGGAGATCTGGTGGTTGAGGAAGATGCAAAACAGACATATTTTGATGGAAGATATTACTAATGAGAAATTTAAAAATACTTTAAAAAAAGGGAGAAAAAACCCCTTTTGCTTTAATGCTATCACTTGGAGGAAGAACTAACTGAACTTCCTACTGCTTACACATATTCTTTAAAAAAAAAAATAAAAAACTCAGACATGCATGTTAATTGATCTAACTTTTCATGTAATATAATCTACGTCTTCTTTCAGACAAAATGGAAAATGGCATTAGTGTTACTGTAGAAATCACAACAGAAATGTTCAATTCATGATCTGATAGGTTCCATTTCTTGTTTTCAGTAAACTGTTGGAAAAGTCTGAATAAGAGTCTTAAATATTACTGTTTTACTTTCCTACATAAATAAATGTCAAGTATGATAAATTTTTTCCATTTCAAGTAAAATTCAGACAGTAATTCAAAAATTAGATAAACCAGAGCATAAATATTTTGGATTTATACATACTTTCATTCCTAAAGATTGTTTTCAGATAAATTTTAGTGACATTAATTAAAATAATTTAATGTCTAAAAAGACAACTGCAAGCCTGATCTTTTAACTTGAAACTCTTTTCTTCGCCTGCATTAAAAAATCTGTAATTTATAGAACTCTGCTCACACCTCTCTTAATTAACTAAGGTTTCACACATCAAAACAAAGTGCCTGTAAGCTTTTGCTTTTGGTTTCTTGACTAGAATTGTAGAAACATAGAATATCCTGAATTGGAAGGAACATAAAGGATCATCAAGTCCAACTCCTGGCCCTGCACAGGACACTCCAAGAGTCACACCATGTGCCTGAGAGTATTGCCAAACACTTCCTGAACTCTGTCAGGCTTGGTGCTGTGACCACCTCCCCGGGGAGCCTATTCCAGTGCCCAACCACCCTCTGGGGAAGAACTTTTTCCTAATACCTAACCTAAACCTCTCCTGACACTAGACACCAGAGAGAAATCAGTACCTGCCCTTGTGAGGAAGTTGTAGACTATGATGAGGCCTCCACTCAGTTTCCTCTTCTCTAGAGTTAAAGGAAATGGTCGTTTTTGGTTTTTTTTGTGACACGAGTTTTTCATCAAATTATAAATGACATTACTAAGTAATATGTAGTAACAAAAATTGCTCAATGAAAATGTTGGGAAGTTTTTGCATGAGCTATTTAGGAAATATGATTAAGGAATATTGGTTTATTTTGACATGCTATTAATATAATGCTTGAGCAATAATACGGTAGAGATGGAGCCATGGTAACATTCCAGGTAGTTCAGTGATTTCATAATTGCTACTCATTATCATTGTCTCCATTTTAAGTAATAGAAACCTTCTAAACTTGATTTTTAAAAAATTTATTTTGAACTTGTGTTTATTTTTAATGAAGATAAATAAAAAAAAAAAAAGTGTTTCATTTGTTAATGAAGACCAGCATTGGTGTGATTGAGAATACATAATTAAAACAGATTTAAACTTTAGTGATCAAAAATGACTTAAGCATAAGTATTCTTGATTAAAAATTTTTACCTCTTAAGAAGTGTCTATTTTTATAACTTCAGTGATAACAGTGATAGGAGGAAGTTCACAAGCATCACAGCTAGGAAGATTTCAGTTCACATATTTGCTTAGGTAACTTTCTTGATACTGGAAATACTATTAAAAGTTCATATGGGATGAAGCAGTACCCTTGAGAAACGCACAGCACTTAGCAGAATATAGGTTTCTATACTGAGAATCTCCTGTCTTAAGAATATTCAAAGCTGAATATTTCACTGTCTGTGCATCTTGAACCTGCTTGAGTTCAGTCCTTACATAGCATGTATCTGACTGTAAATGGTTTAAAAAAATGAGTATGTTCAAGTATTGCCCTTAATGATGTTTTCCAGGTATTTTGTCTAGCTTAAATGGGATTAATACTGAGTGATACACTCTCAACGCTGCTTCTAAGTTAGCATCATGGAGGTTATAAAAACCTTTGGCTAAGATATAGCTACTTCTGCATATAATATCTTGTCAGTAAATAAGAATGTAACAAGAATTGTTAAAAGTTTTGATAAAATTTGAAATGCTCTAATTTTTCTTTTCCTTGGTACCCCAGCAAAATGTAAAATACTGATTTCTTTTTCTTTCTGCAGGATTTGCACACCAGAGCTCCAGCATAGGATGAGTTTATCAGATTTATCATCAAAGAAGACTGCAGCAACTTTTTGGAGTGTAGTTGCTGAGGACAGCAAAGAGATTCTTCAGCAGACTGTGCTTCTTCTGAGGAAGTTTCTAGACTGCTACCCAATCCCCCAAATTCAGTTTTCCATGTGACTGATTATACTTTTCAAAGACAAGCCTTGAAGTTGTCATAAATACACTCAAATCTTTATAATAAGGTTGGTCCCACTTACACTTTCTAGTCTTTATCCTTGGGCCAGGGAAGTTTCAACAGACCTACCTGCTCACCGATGCTTTTCAGGATAGAAGAGAGTATTTGGCCTTTGTGAGGCTTTGTAGTGGATATTGTCAAGAATTGTCACATTAGAGGAGAGCAATCCAAACTGCTCCCTTTCATCTGGAGCTGGCCTATACTCTTGTTCTTCAGTTGTTGTGAAGACTGTCTTGGGTTGACTTGATGTTGTATTTGCTATCACTGCACTATGCCCAGAAATTAGTATGCATGCCTTTCTATGCCTTTAAACTGAGCCTGAGAGGGGAGAGAGAAAAGTGTACTTTTTCAAAGCAGTTTGTTTTCATGTTCCAAGGACACAGAGATAAAACCGGTCTGCTTCTGCAGTGGCAGGAGCAGGAGGAAGCACTGCTTGCTTTCCAGCCAGTTTTCAGCTTTCTTTTCTTCGGAAAGAGACGGAGAATTGAACTTCTGTTTTCCTGGGACTCCATTTATTTCCCTTTTCTCTCTGCTGGACTGTTTCAACATCAGAACACATTGAGAGGAATTTCCACCGAGGCCTTGGCCCTGGAGGTAGGCCCACCACCCCATCCCAGCTCCAAGGAGGGGGAGAGAGAGAGAGAGACTATGGAAGGACTCTGAAATTTTCCCAGGTTTTCTCTCTACAGCAAGAGGTTTCATTATTTAGCATTAGTATATTTTTTCCCTGTGTATTTGTTAAATAAATAGCTTTCATCTCTTTCATTTTCCTTCGAGGAAAAAGTTTTTTTCCTGAACCTGGTGGGGGAGGGGTGGTTTGTAACCTGTTTTCTCTCAGAGGATATATTTCTAAATTTGGCCAAACCGGCACAAAGACCTCTTAGAAAGTGTCATAGCATTTGACATGTTAAAACAATAATTTGATTAAGAAAATAATAGGCTGTATACATCTTCTGATTAAACCCCTCTAAACCTAGCTGAACTTTACTTATTTTATATTAGTATTATTTAAAGAAGAAACTTCTAGCGTTTGTTTAAATATAAGATAGTAGAATCACACTAAATACCTTACAGTATTTCAGCCTGTTGTCTCATTATGGTTCCAAACCAGCGTGGGTTTCTTGTAAATCCAGTATCCTATTGGCCCATCCTGTGTGGATGTCTCTGATATTTTAGAGTATGTCTACAATGCACTGCCTGAACATGGGAAACTTAGGTGCAGCCTCATGTCTTCTTGTGTCCAGCTGGACATTTGTGAGATGCTGAAATGTTAAAGGCTAATGACTCAAACAATCAGCCATTAGCAAAAGCAAGCAGGGATGAAGCAGGACCCTTGAGAAACCCACATTACTCAGCAGAGTATATTTATTTATACTTTGCTTTACTCCCTCTACACATTTCTGTGGATTTTGCCTCACATCTCCGTTTGACTGTTAGAACCAGCTAAATTTTAGGAAATGCCTAAAAAGCTTGCTTTCTCCCATTGTTCAAGGCACTCTAAAGCAAGCCTGTAACATATGCTGCATGTAAATATGTGGGTTTTACAGAAATTCAAAGGCATTGTTTTTAATTAAGAAATGAAATGCCAAGGAACTCAAAAGCTGCACTTTCAATAGCTTATTTTTAGTGTTCTATAACAAGGTCTTCATGAAAATGTTTGGTAAGAGACTAAAAGGGCCTTGGACACTAACAAGTCATGACAGCTAGCAGGATTCATAAGTAATTTATCAGTTACGGGTCATCTGGAGATGGTAAGTCAGGTCCTGAAGAGGACAGCTGCAAGTATATCTTTTATGGAGTGTAAAAAATCCTTGATGTAGTGGAATTAGAAAAAAGTACTGGAAGCTCTGTACAGAGTAGTTCAGGAGATGCAATGGACACACTTAAAAAGTTTATTCTAGTCTGAAAGGCAAGTACTGGTGATATCTTTCCAATGAGCGGAACTTTTTGAAATGGGAGCTTTTTAAGAGTAGCTGAAAGGAGAATCTTGAAACAATCACAAGTTTCACAGAATGCATCGTATACACAGTCTAAAACATAGCTAACCCCCATCCTATTTATTACAGTTAGAGAAAAAAGAAAATTCTAAAAGGGAGGGCTAGGAGATGTGGGAAGGATTATCAGGCTAAACAGAATGTCTTATTCATTTAAGCTTTGTAGATACTTTTGTCACTTCCTCCCTTTAATTTCTAAAGAAATATTAAAACGATGAGAGTACAGACACTCAAAGAACAAAGAATGTTGACTCAGAATAAATATACAGAAGATTAGACACAATGATGAGGTTAACATGAAGAAAAGAACAAGTACAATGACAGTTAATTTTAGAAGTTGTAAAAACAAATTAGCTACCTTAATATGGCAGCCTTACCTAATAAAATATAAAATGTGGGTATTATCACTAACATGTGAAGAGGGAGAAATAGAACTTCTTTTTTTCTTTCCTTTTTTTTTTTTTTGTTTTAAAGAATTGAAAAGAGGAGTTGATGGGAGGTATTCCTCATGTATTTCTCAGTTGGGGTTACTTTATATTTAAAAAAATATGAAAATATGCACTTTGGAAAAGACCATGATCCATCTGATATTGGCTCAAGTAAATATGACCCTATTTCAAAAGATGCTGAAGATTCTTAACTACTGTTGTTATATCACATTTTCATAATAATATTAGGGAACAGAATGGCAATGACATTAGAATTTTTCTCCTGGAAGAGACATAGACTTCCACCAGTTTTTGTCCCTAAAATTATCTGGAAGGCATAGTAAGGGAGTGAAGTAAGGGAGCATAGCAAGAGAATACTGAAGTGAAAAAAAAATACCCAGCAAATAATTTGCTTAAAATATACATTTCTGGCACTTATTTCTCCAGTAATCTGGATGCATTCTGTTCCTAATCTTTGGTTACTCGGGAAAAGATTTGCAATATGATACTCAGCATTTTCTCTCCATCTGGCAAGAACTTCAAATGTATCTGCTAGTTTAGGCATTAATATTTATTTAGTAAACAAAAACCTTTCAAATATAGAATTTGATATAGTTCAAAATTTTATTGAATATATTTCTCTGTGTGCATGAAATAGCAAGTAGAGCTGAGAAATACAACCTGCAACTTCTGATAAATAATATACAGAAGACCTACCTCTGCATGCTTTCATGTGGAATAGGGAGAGAGCCATGAGGCCAGGTATGAAATCACTGATTCATATAATAATTTAGGCAAGAGGGCACCTCTGGAAAGCAGCTAGTCCAACATCCTGCTTGAAGCAGGTCCAGTTAGGTCAGGTTGCTCAGGGCCTTGTTCAGTCAAGCTGTGACTATCTTCAAAGACAGAATCCACAACCTTAGTGAGTAATGTGTCCTTGTGTTCAACCACCCTCAGGGTGGCTTTTTTTTTCTTTTTCCTTTTATCTTATATATTTCCCTGTTTATAGAGGTAGAGGCAAGATGTAATCTGAGTGCCTTTCTATTGCAGTGACCCTTACTTGTCAAGAACCCACTGCAAGATCCTGGAAGTTGGAAAAAAAAGCAATTAATAAGAAAGCAAGTAGTTATTTGCATCCATGAAAAGATGAAAAAATACTTCTTCTCAGATGACTTCTTCGATTCATCTTTGTGTTAATGAATGAGATTTTCATTATTCCATTAAACTTATTCTATGGTAATAATATGCAGCGAGTGCTTTATTAAAAAAACAGGCTAAAAATGTTTACAAATATAACATGACCATTCATTTTATATTGCAAAGGCTTATTTTTATATATATATATGATTAGAGAGTGTTTCCTATCCTTTAAGGCACACTACAGTCTAAATTTCTTAGCATTAAGAAGAATTTCTTATGCTATAAGGTCAGGTCGTTTGTGATTGCTCAGAAAATTGGATAATTACTTTTTTTTGTACTTTTTTTTCTCTTTACTGTTATCTGAAAGAAGAGATCAGAATAGATGTGCTAGTTATCACATCTAATGGTGTTACCCTTACATTTCTGACTAAGGACAAAGATACAGTTTCAGCCTAACATTAACTGTGTCTGAGATTAAGAACCAGAAAAGACTAATAGTTTCAAAAAATAGGTCATTGCAAACCCTTAACCACATTGTTGAAGAGCCATTCAGGTTATATCACCGTTTTAAGTTTTGACTCATGGACAGATGAAAACACCATGATAGAATGGAAGTGAAAATAGGACTGCAATAAGAGAAATGTGCGTCATGTGGGGGGCTGGGGGGAGTGTTGACTAAAACTACTGAATATTTATTTTTGCTATATTTTAAACTAAAACTTGACTGAAAGAGTTGACCATGGAACATTTATGATTATCAAAAGAAGTTCTTGACATTATTAAGAAGTGCTTGATACTGATGAACTGGAATTTACCTTTGCTCTGTTTTCTTTCCTGTGAGTTCTATTACAGTTTTCTGTTTTCCAAAGAAAAATGTGGCTGTCCTAAGACTAGGATTTGCATGAATCTTCATTGTGAAGAAGGAGTATACCTTTCTAGGTTAATCTTCACACATATTTTCCCCACTCAAAGGATTTAGTTATTTAAATTCAAATTGCATGCTATTGTAACCATGGATCCAATTATTGGTACCATTTCCTCTATAGCAACACAGCAATGTCTGAACATCAAGAATAACGCTAGATATTGTGCTTACTGTAATAAGTTGACAATCAGTCATAAGACATCTGTATTCACCGTACATAGACCAATTTCATTACATCATGTTTCATGTGGAAACAAAAGGGCAGCCAAAAGACCAAGACAGGGTGTCACTTTGTGACCCAGTCATAAATACAAAACATTTATACAACATCCTTCACAGAAAGTCATAGGATGATTTATGGCTCTAACTAAATTAAAACCAACATCAATCAAAAGGATTTTAATTTTTAATTTTTAAACTGCAACACATTCAGTTTCTGATTATTAAGAGGAAGTCAGTCTCCTAAATTTGATGCATAAAGGGAAAAAGCTTAATTTCAAACAATATGTAAAGCCCATCAGTCATCACACCTCCATGCAAAGTACCTGCTACATACTACTTTTTGGAACCGAGTTGCAAAGGACTTACTTCTGAGAACACCACGTTTCAGTAAAACAGATTCTTACCTTCACTATGAAATCAGGTTGTCCTCCTTAATATCCGTCTTGGTTTGAAAGACAGGTGTCTGCTAAGGAAGGCAGGAGCCTCCCTTGGAATGGCAGATGCGACCCCCCTTCCCTCCGAGTTATTATAATTTTGTAATCAAGGGGCTTTCAGGCAAAGATGTGGGAAATAGGAATAACAGTTCTTTACTATTATATATCTATATGTGTATAACAAGTCAAACAAACAACAACAACTATGGCAGTAACAGCAATCACAAACCCAGTGCCAGCCTTCTCGGCTGTCAGGCCCTTTCCCCTCGGGTGCAGTTCTGCTCGCAGCCGGCAGGGGCGCTGGCGGCTCCCGGTGAGCAGGGCAGGTGCGATGGTTCCCCCGCGGCTGCAGGGGGCGCTCCGGAGCGAGCTCGGGGAGCACGCGGCAATGGCGGCCTGGGATCCTGGGAAGGGATGGGACAAAGGCTTCACAAACCCCGGGGCAGCTGATCCCGGTGTCCGGCCGGACCCTCAGGAACAGCAGGCTGGAACGGCAGGGACAAGCACAAATCCCGGGTGGCAGACGAGAAGTATCCAAACTGCGGAGCTGCTGTGGGAACCCCCCAGAGGTCTGGGCAGGCAGGGTGAGCACGGCTACAGAGTAGCGAAGGCTCGAAGCAACGGCGGGGGCAGGACGGCCGCAGCCCGGCTCCCAGCGGGGCAGGGAAGGCGGGCTTGGGATCCTGGGGTTTCTCTGGCAGAAGGAAAAGCAGCCAAAGAAAGCAGCCTCCCTCTCCATCCAAACGCCGGGGACTGACTGTCCGCACACCCAAGTGAAACAAGAGTAGCAAGATGCACCCCACCTCTATGGCTAACTCTTTTGTTTTTCTGAAGTACCCAGCAATTTGTCCCCCTAGCAACACGTATGAGGAAAATTCCTTTAACAGAAAAAAAACTAGGAGAACTCCAACAATATCTGTTGCTTCCTCCTACAATTTTTTTTCTGATCCCTCTTTCTAGTAGAATTACTGTAAATGAGAGATACTTTTACTAGCTTGACTATATTTCAGGAAATTATAGAAAAGGCTCTGCTTTATTAGGTAAAGAAAAATTCAAAGGGCTTTGTGGAGGCCAGCTCCCTGCGTTATGAAGCCCGCACAAGGCAGGAAACTCAAAGCCCATTGAGTTGCAAATGTGCATCACTCACATTTTCACCTTCAGGAAAATAATTATAGCTGAATTTAATTACTCAGGGTTTTGGGGGTTTTTTTTGGTTGTCGTTGTTTTGTTTTTGTTTTGTTTTGTGTGTTGTTTTTTGGTTTTTTTACAGTAGATACTGCAGGAGAAGCAGGAGTCTTTTTAACAGGTTGCACATGTCCAAGTGTTAGCAGTTCAGTGGGGCAGCAGGGCTGCCTCTGTGAGAACAGACCAGGGGCTGCTCCATGTCCAATCTACCCAGCTCTAGTCAGCTCCAACACACCACAGGGCTCAGTGGAGCCCCTCAGTTCACATGGTGATGCCTCTGGGAAAACATATTTAAGAAAGGGTAAAAACATTGCACATCAGCTGTGAATTACATGAATAAGTGTGAGGGAAACAGGCCTGCAGACACCAAGGTCAGTGGAGAAGGAAGGCGAGGCAGTGCTCCAAGCACCAGGGCAGAGATCCTCCTGCAGCCCATGGAGAACACTATGATGACCCAGGTTGTCCCCCTGCAGCCCATGGAGGACCACACTGGAACAGATATCCTACTGCAGCTCATGGAAGAACCCACAACACAGCAAATGAATGTCCCCTTATAGAAGCTGCAGCCCATGCAGAGCTCACTCGGGAGCAGGCTTCTGGCAGGAGATGTGATCACATAAGAGAAGAGCTCGCAGAGAAGGCTTTCTGATGGGACCTGTGTCCTGTGGGGAACTCCCACTGGAGCAGTTGGTTTGTGAAGGCATGTACCTGGTGGAGAGGAGCTATGCTGGAGCAGTTTGTGCAGGACTGCAGCCTGTGGGATGGATTCACACTGGAGAAGGAAAAAAAAAGCATGAGAAGGAAGGAGGAACTGGTACGGACTGACCATAGCCCTCAATCCCCCCAAAACTGCTCTGCTCGGATGAGACAAGAAGGTAAAGCAGTCATGAATGAAGGAGTAAAGTTGGGCCTGGTATGAAGCAGGGTGTGAGGGTTTAGTTTTGTCTTTGTTACTCACTGTCTTACTCTAGTTTTAATTAGCAATAAATTAAATCAATCTTCTTCAAGTTCAGTCTGTTTTGCCCTTGACAATAATTGGCATGGAATTCCCCTCTCTTTCTCAGCCCATGAGCTTTTTGATCTTATTTTTTCCCCCTATCCTATTGTGGAGGTGGAATGAGAGAGCAGCTGGGTGGGCACCTGACAGCCAGCCAAGGTCAATACACTACAGTCTTAGAACAATTTAATAGTATATTTTTGCTATTGAAAAATGTTAATATTTCTTTTGCAGGTCATACATTAAGGTTTTCAAATGCCTTTTAAACAAGAATGTCATTAAATACCTGAGATTAATTCCGAGCTGGTGTTTGTGTTTTCAGCTTCATCAAAATCCATGGTACTGCAGCCATTCCCATCAGTACAAAATTTGACTCCTGTATTTAAAATTATTTTTCCTTATATATATCTACTAACAGATTTAGAGCTCTTACATCTCTGAAACAGGGTGAAGACTTCAAAAAGAGATCTGGAAACCTACAATATAATCAGCTTCTATTTGAAACAAATGCTTTCGTCACACAGGGAAAATCTTACAAGGCTACTTATAATTTATATCATTTTTGTAAATCATTAAATTCTAGAATCACCTGGGTTCAAAGGAACCTTAAAGATCTCCTAGTTCCAACCCCCATGTCATGGACAGGGACACCTTTCACTAGAGCAGTTACATTTAATATATTTTTACTTTTTTGAGCACAAACCATCGATCTTGGTTTGAAGTAGAGATTACCTACATTTATAGTGCACATGCATAAATCACAAACTCATGGTCATTTCTAGCCTTTACCTGACACTGAATGATATGACAGACACACACAATAGCAACACTAGTACAGATTGATTTCTATTTAGCTGAAAATGGCAATTTTAAATTAGCATAAATACATTCCTGATTACAATTCTCTATGCACATATGACATTGTGCATAGACTTTCAGAGCACGGAGAAAGTTCTTTTTAAAAAAAGAAAACAATAATAGCTGATACACAGATTTGGAATGCATTTTCCATGTAATAAATGTTTAAGTTCAAGAGCAGGTCAAATTCTTGTTTAACGTTTTTAGTTTCATTTATTACTCCCAAGTCTTTCGTGTTGTGTAGTGATACATACAGGATGATCCTATTTATAAAAGACCTCAATATTTATATTGTATATATTTATAAACTATATGGCAAGGTAGAGGCACAGAAGAAAAAAAGCTAGAAAACTGGCAATTCTCCACATGGTCTTTGATCAGTCTAGGAATGGCACAATCATGTTGCACACCTGTAATGCAACTACAAAACACATGATAACTGAAAGCCACATGTTTGATGAAGTAGTTTCTTGACTTGTCCTCTTCCCTAGAATGATGAATTGACAGGCAGGTGCTCTGGGTACCTTTACCCACAAAAAGGAGGAGAATAGGGGAAGAACATCTCAGAAGCTGCTTTCCAAAATACACCGGAGGCTTTATTTTCTATTCTTCCTTAAATGAGAGTTTATTACTTTGTAAACAACCAGATCTGGGTAAAATACTGAAATGTGATTGAAGCACATTTCACCTGTTCAACTGATTAAAATATATTGTGGCAATGAATAATATTTTAATATACTAATTAAATGTATTTTTCTGACTTATTATGATAAGGAACATTTACTATCTTCTTAAATGTCTGAATGTTCCCTTCAGGCCATGTAGGTTTTAATTATTCTACTGAAATTGGTTTGTCTCAGCCAATCACAGAACACAGATAAAGCATGGAGACTTAGGAACACCATATAATTTTTTTTGCTCATTTATGCAAATTCCTGTCTGGTGATTAGCTAATGGGAGCTAATTTACATTCTCTCTATACATTTGTTTCTCAAGAATTACAGTGAATTTGCAGATTTCTGTTTCATCTGCTGTTGCTCATTTGATCCTACAAGGTCTTCCTTATATACCTTCAGTAACTGAACCACACACAGCTACATGAGAATGTATAATAATAACAATAAAATATAAAATTGTCTGAAAAAAATAAATATATAAATAGAAGGAAACATTCAATAATTTGATAAATGCTACAAGGCTATTCTTGATAAAATTAGTATTGTGTTCTTTTAGAACTTGTTTTCCTCGCTTTTTCTTTACACATGATTTAGATAAGAAACTCCCTATCTTGGATATTTCTTATTACCAAAAGATCAATATTTTGAAAAGAAACATTAATAAATAAAGAAAAATCATATGAAATTAGATATTTTGCAAGCAATTTTTTTCTTTTGTGTATGTTTCTTTTTCATTAAAATTATCTTTCACTCATTTATAATTGACAAGCTAGGTTTTTTTTCATTTTAATAGTGACAAATTAAGATGGTTTGGCATTCCAAAAATGTAAGTATTTTAAATAGCGTTCTTGAAATGTAATTCTCTCTAATGAAAATAAAACCAATCTGAATCTAATATTTTTCAATCTTTAGGCACCTGTCATGTATTTTCTTATCAGTGAAAATCCCATGTATATGTAAATATACGTTTAACTCCTAATTCCTCAGATGACTGAGCAGCCAAGATATGGATATGCAAAGACCACCTCAGAAATATTACATTGTCCTATGTCACTGTGTGTACCTGTAGCAGAATAAAAAAATAAAATAAAGTTAACTTTTCTGTTTAAGAATGTTGTGACAGTCCCTCATGTCATCCATGGTCATATCAGCTTGGCATATTATTTATAGTAAGGCAAAACCTTTATCTGAGATGGAGGGCCACAACCCCTTGGAGCAGAGACAATAAATTAAATGGATGCTTTCAGAAGGGAAGGAAAAGGAAGTATTATGTAGCAGGGCCCAGTATGATGTGCAATGATCTCAACACAAAAACTGTCTACCTGCTATTCATTTTATCTAACTTTGTTTTTTTATTTTATTTTATTCCTCTGGCTATGTCACAGAGGAGAAATTTAAGAAATTCAGAAGACAACAGAGAGGTGGCTTTGCTGAGGCTCACAGTGAGATTCACAAGTGTGAGCGGCTGCCTGAGGAAACACACAGAAGCATTTGTTATAGTGCACCTTGAGAAGGCAATAAAGGCTGCCAGTGCTGATAGAAATAGAAGTAAAATCTTTAGCAGCAGATGATGGGTGTTGAAAGAGAAGAGAAGGGTCTTCACAAGTATTCAGGGACTGCTCTGTAAATTTAGCCTTATGGGTGACTGAATACTGGGTCCCAAAACATTCCCTGGGTGCTGCTGATGTAGTGGAACAGACAAAGCCTAAGACATCTTTTGGGTCATTTCCATGGAGATGGCAGAATTTCTGCATGCAGGTATGATTGGCTGGGAAATGCAGCATCCAGGAGAGGTAAGAGAGCAACAACTCTGAGCTGCCATTAGAAATAAAATAATGGGAAAAAACTATGCACAATCAAGTTAAAAGATTCAAAAGAAGAGGATGAAACTGTATGTCTAACATACTATTATCCAAAACCAGCAAAACACAGCATGCATGCTATTGCAGTTTGCAAGCTTAATGTTCTGTGACAGTTATTAAAGATGTTAATAAAATTGGGTTTTCTTTATATTTTTATTAGTTTACAGGATGGAAGTCCTACATGTGTGAGTGCCAGGATCCTTTACAACAATATACTTTAAAATACACAACCCAAGATTAACTCCATGCAGGGCAGCAACTGCTTTAAATTTCAGTGGATTTGGGTGGAATTTTTAGCCTGAATATTTTGAAGCCGTATGCTTTGCAATGTTCTCCAATGTCACCTTGAGCAAATATGCCCAAAGGAAGCAGATCATTCAGTGAGCCTAAATTAAGGTTGGGGGCAGGGGGAACCCACTTAAGAGCTGTCATTATTTCTTTTCTAAATTGAATGGCCTCCCCATGGAAATGGTGGAAGCCATGTTGTATGGAGCTTTTAAAACAAAATTGAACAAAAGACTGAAAACATTACAATGAGTGGCTCTGAACTGGTGGATTAGATAACTGTTAGTTTATTTCCTCTCCAATTTTTTCAAATTGCTATGATTTTCAAAGAGACTAATGTTCTTGACAAAAAAACACTTGTTATTTATTCCTCAGCAAAATATTGGCTTGTGTGACTGCAATGAAACATAACTGAAGTGACACTACTTCAATTTTTACATGAAATTACTGACCCAGCCTTGGGAAGGTGCTGGCTTTAAGCATTTTACACAGCCATTTTAGTCAAGTCAAAATTCTAAACATAGTATTAAAGAAAGTTACAATGCTGTACAATCAAATTAATATTTTTTCTGGATGGATCTGCATGGTATGATGCCCACTTGTTTTCTTCTGTGCTTACCAAACAGAGTGAAGATAACTTGGACCAGAGTGAATAGCTTTCTTTTGCTATTGCTTTACATTCTGGATTATTTTACAATTAAAAGTAGGAGTTCCACTGGCCTTCATGTTCTCAAATTACTTGCACTAGAAAACACAATTAATATTAGGAAAAGATTGATACTTAAACCTAGCTCCTGTTATTTGTGATATGTTGGAGAATACGCCTTTAAAACTTTCCCATTTGTTCTGGGAGAAAAGGCTACTCCTGAGGAAAAAACCTGCAGGTGATACTGAATAATGTCACACATTTAAATAAAATATTGGGGAACACAGAGTTACACAAAATATTAACTAATTTTAGATGTATATAAATAAGTAAAAATCACATAATTTTCAGGTTTTTAGTTCATAAGGTAACAATTCCTTGCATATGAAATATTTTTGTCATGTTTACAGATTTCTCTCCAAGCCAGCAAACCAGAATTGAATGCCCTAAGGCAAAATTAAGTTAACCTGTGAAAGGAAAACAAGCTTCCTGTGAAAAGAAAATCAGGGCCAAAGGCAGTACTACAAAAAAATGCAGAAAATTATGTCTAGGTGAGAATAAAAAACCCCAAACATATGGAAGATTAAAAAGTCTATATGGATTCTTTTCAACAATTAAAGTGCAAAATCCTATGGGGAAAAGAAAATCAGATCAAAAACTTAGGGTTTAAAAATGCACAGAATGAGTTTTATATATTTTTCTCAAATCCCAGAAGGAACAAAGCCGACATTAATTGTATGAATCACTGTGAAAGACTCACTACTATATGTACGAACCAATTTTCTCTGTTTATAAACATCTGCCTAATTTCTGCATCTGATTCCTTTTATGTCACTGCTGTTGGTAGGCTCCTGTGCAGTTCTGAGTCTCTTATGTGCATTTTCCTCTGAACCATTTTTTGCTTTCTAGAATCTACAGTAATTAGCTGTTTATGCCTGCATATTGTTTTATGGTACAAGTTTCTCCTTTCAAGTAATTCTTCTCTACCACTTATTTAAGAAGTTGACGTGACTTCTAGCTTTGATCTGAGTAGACTGCAATTGGACACAAAATGCTTCGTATTGCCATCCTTTTTTTCCAATTTATAAAAATATAGCCTGAGCAAAGTCTTGAAAAGGAAGCTTTTTATATAGCCTAACAGCTACATTCAACATCCTAAAAAGACCCACCAACACAAATACTTAAACCTAATTTTCATAAAATACTCAGTCTTTTTTTTGACTTTTCACTTGCCTTCTAGACATAGTAGCCCAAATTTAAAAGTAATTCACAAATAGTGATCATGATGCTCTCATTTCTGTGAAAAAGATAACATCGTCTTTATAATGTCGTAGTTCTCAAAATAAGACTCAAGTGTTTACTACAGGTGAAAAAAATCCTGCCATTCTGGGAGAGAGTTTCATTTACAGAGGGGATAGCTGGGGATGTAAGGGACTGCTGTCTTCTGGTCCAGAAAGTACTAGTCTGAGATTTTCCATAGCCATACACTAAAGAACCTGACTCTTCTTTACTCAGGGGTAAAAGCTTACTTATTTTCCTGTTCTGAAGCTGGAGCCTGGAGCAGACAGGCTTTATTCTTTCTTGTTTGCTCTTCCTGAGAAAGACAGTGAGTCAGGTGAAACATCTGAGGTGGGAGCCTGCAATCCTGCCATCTTCAGGTGTCACCCTGGTTCTCATCTATTCACTGATGGTTGCTGACTTTCAGTCATGAATCACTTAACAATTGCAAGGAGCTTCTCTGAGTTTCTGGTTCTATTGCCCCAATGTGCAGAAACAGTTCAGGCAAAAAGTAAGAATCATGTGCTACCTGGCAACTTTGGAAACAGGAAAGAAATAATATTTTTACAAATTTCAACAACCTCAGCTGCCATTGGGAAGTCTTTTCAAATATTTTTAAAGAGAAAAGAAGAAGAAAAAGACAAAAACCCAACATAAAGGCTTAAATAAATTCGTATTAAGTATTCACTAGGGAAATTTAAATTACTTTCCAAATAATTATTGGAGCCAAAATCTTCATTTTAAAAGGCAGAATAACAGCTATTTAATGTTCACCTGATATGCAATGCTTTATAAAACTTTATTAATCTGACACTTAAGATAAAAAATCACAGTAGAAAGTAAAATAAGTTTAAATTCTCTACTGGCTGTCCTCTAAACCTCTCAAACCCTTATACTCTATGCATTTACTGAAGATTTGTTCTGCCAAAAGCAGTGCTAACGTAACAGCTGCAGGCTGACAGTTCGCATTAACTGTTGCAACTCGGAAGAGCGTGACCCCTGTCTTAGACGTCGCTTGTTCTATCTTATCAGACATAATGCAGACGAAGAAATTGTGCTACCAAGAAAATCCCAAGGACCAAAAAAGTCAGCAACAGCAAAAATGCTAACCTACATTTTCAGTCAGCTTTACAGGCGGAGCTGAAACATAATATTCAACAACCATACAAATCCCAACTACTTCTGTGCGCTTCTTACTCAGCTGGAGAAGGGCTGAAGTGGCTGTCTTGCTACAGGGAACTTGCCAGAGTTCTGCTTTCTGCTGGCCAATTCTCTCTCAAGTGATACTTGATCAAGAGCTCACAGCGCAGCCCACTAAACACTACTTGGCTTCACTAGGGAAAGGCTGCAGGCTTCGCGCTGCCCCAGCAGCACAGGCTGTCAAGGCTCTTTTGGGCTCACTGGCCACAGCTGGGCTCGGACTGGTTTATCAGCTGTTGACAGGAGCAGTGTCCATGGACTGCCCTGGTTTAGCTTTTCCCTGTGATTCCCAGTACAGCACTGGTCAGACTGGTTGGGAAGCAGAGGGCGAAAAACAGCAGCCCTTCATAGCAATGACAACAGGAAACTGATGGGAAAACAGTGTGTTGTATTGAAAGAAGGTTTAAAAGTGACACAAGACTAAGGAAGAGGAAACTCCTCCCTATAGGTATCTCAGGATGACAGTAATTTGTCAGAAACACCAACAGTTAGAACACCAAAACCACCCAGCACCTTTCCCCTCTTCTTCCCGAGAAAGGCTGAAACCATCAGTCTTGGGACCCACAGGGAAAATGGAAGAGTGAGCATCACACAAGAGAAATAGACTCATAAATGTTCTTTTATAAGGCATTTAAGGGTATTTCTAATCAGGCTTTTCTGCATTAATTTGTACTTTAAGTAATAGTACTGTCATAACTGGACTAATAATGTGTTTTGATTGTATTATAAAGATTTTTAAGCTTACAGTAAATTCTTAGTTCTGTGTAATAGTTCCCTCTTGCCTATAACAGGATTTGCATCAAATATGCCACATAAGAGAAGACAGTAGTTAATATGTCCTTGGATTTAGAGGTAACATTTATAATGCTTGGTTTATTACTCTTGAAGAGGAAGTAGTGCAAAAAGGGCAGCTATGAAATACTGTTAAGGCGTGATGTTAATGATTGTCCTATGGAATAAGGGCTAAAAATCTGAAGATTTATTACCTTTACTAAAAATTTTGAAAACTATCAGTAAATATGCTGGAACCAGATGTTTGAAATCACAATAAACTTGGCTCCATGAACTGGCATGTATCTTTCACCTGAAAAATAAGAGTGACATGGATCACTATAAAAAGGACCTCTCTAATACAAATCATTCATGTCTTTGTCTTGATTCAGGTGGTTTTTTTTGATAAAAACAAGGCATGGGAGGAGGGGAGGAATTAACTCTCTTTCAACCTCTATATTCACAAAGAATCTAAGGTGGCACCTAAGCATCACAGAAACATCTCCTTGGTAAAGAGACAAAACTGTGTCATCCTTTGGTCTGAGAGATATCCTTCTTTACCTTGCCTTTCCTTGCCTTGCCGTTCCCTGCCCTCCCCTGGGGATCAGGAGGTTTGGAAAGGAAAGGATGGATGGGGAGAACAGTGACTGCATCTGTAGGTACTATGGAATAAATTAGATACCATGCTGTTCACCACCTAATAGCAACCTTATTATTGCTGCTCATTTTTTCATATGACTGCATTTTTTTTCTTCTACCCACTCATGCCAACATCCTCTTTTTTGACCTAAAATTTTCTCCTTGCTCCACCTCACCCATTTTGCATTTCATTGTGACCTATTCAAAGCACAGCACCTTTCATTGTTCCTCCTTACATTTTGTCCATCTGGGGAGGCAGAGTTCATCTGCAAAGTCCAGAATGACATCTCAGTCAAGAACACGTCTCTTCCTCAGTAAAATTATGGTTTTTATTGTTGCTGTGGTGGTGTAGTTTTCTGGATGTTGGGGGTTGTTTATTGTTGGTGGGTTTTTTTCCCCAGATTTGATATCACATAGCACAATAGGTAGATGAAGACATAAATGGGGATGGAAAGTGCGTTGGTTGAAAAATGGTTTTTTTAAGGAGCTGAAGCTTGAAAAATAGATTGGATACAATAGTACTCTGAAATCAACAGGAAATAAGCTAAGTTCACAGACCTAAAACATGGTGTTATTTGCCACTTTCTTCCCTTGGCAATGTAGCACAAATATTTGAAGACATGTAATTCACTTTTAAGAGTGCTCCACGGTGCTCTGAGAAAGCTTGTTTTCAATATTTTCTGCTCCTATTTCTAAAAACAATTCTGAAATTACTTACTGGATTGGGAAGAAGGATATAAATATCCTATACCCTAGGTAAATGCTTAAACTTTTAGTCACTGGCTATATTCAGTTATCTAATATGAATAGACTGAAAGAGATTTATCAGAGAAGACAAAGTAACCCACAGCAATATTACTTAAAGCCTTGAAGTTAGTTTTACTAGGAAATAGAAAATGGAGGTTCAGGTGTCTGAAAATAACAAGGAACCAAATGTTTATCTTCCATATCCTGCATGAGTATTATATTCATGCAATTATTGGCTAAATTAAATGACTGGATACACTGGATTGATCCTAACTGGAGAGCTTAATCCAAGTCTCATCTTGCTATTTTATTGTTTTCTCTCTAGGTGTTTGAAAACGAAAGAAAAGTTCCTTTCTTGTCAAGTAAATTTAGGGTCATCCAAAGAACTTATTCCCTTCCGTTACATGAAGGAAAAATTGAGTACAACATTTCTCACAGGGAAGGAAAGAAACAAGCCATAAGTATGGTAGAGAACGTGCAAAGTGCTACCAACACAGGAAGCATTTAACATTTTCTTTGCTCTTATTCTTATGTGTGAGTAGCTACATGGAATGCAAACTACTAGAAAAGCAAGTTTTGTATGTCAGGAGTCATCTCAAGCAGTTATAACCTACTAAGGACATACAGCCATCATGTCAACAGGAGAGGTACCAGGATGCTGTATTAAATAGCCTGTCATCTCAGCCTATTTCTGCCTGACTGTGTCTCCAGCAACATCAAGGCTGTCTTCATCATTGGTGTGAATTTTCACCCAGGCTGAAAGTATTATTGTGCAAGAGAAAGATTGAATGGCCAAACTGTGCTACCTTCTTAAACTAGGAGAATATTAATAATGGATGACAGAAATGCCTGTACAGATGTTACATTTGAAACATTTATTCAGTGATGCATCGTAAGACTTTCTGTGGTGGCCAATCTGAAATGTTTGCTGAAAGTCGTGCCACTCAGTCCTAAATATATTATCTCCTGCTGCACTGAGGACTTTCTTGGTGTTTTGGTGTCTCTTTAAACACAGGTAGTTGATACCTTCAACCACCTAAAGCAAAGGTTAAGAAACTACACTTTGTGTTGGTACTGATGTAGAAAAATTTTTCTAAGATGTTGTCAGTTTCCTGCTCTGACTGCATTTTATGTCATGAAAAGAAAATCAGATAGTTTATTCTCAGAGCAACCTGATCTAGCTGAAGATGTCCCTGCTCATTTCAGAGGTGTTGGACTAGATGACCTTAAAAGGTCCTTTCAACACAAACTATTCTATGATTCTATTTTGGAGAATGATAGTAGACTGCACCAGCAAAAAGCATTTCTAATCTTAAATTACTAAATATTAAAAAAAAAAAAATTTTTTTTAAGAGATGGAGCACAATTAGCACAAGAATAATTGTATTATGCTAAGGGGAGCAAGTAGGCATATATGTTTATTAGTATGTTTTTTGCAAAAATGCAAACAAAGCCTTTCAGTGAGAAAAGAAGAAATCTTTATCACTCTGAATTGTTATGGGGCAACTTGTGTGAACCAGAACACACGAAAAATGTCAACAAAGAAAGTGAATCGAAACAAGGTGAAAAGTGAAGGGTTTAACTGTTGTCTGGAACAATAGCTATTCAGGTATGTGCTGCTATTCAAGTGATTCTTACCTGGTTATATTTTAATACTTTAATAAATATGCTACCTGTTACTAGTGCTCTAGCAGCAATTTCCCTCTATCATATACTTCAAACCTCTTCTTTAAATCTTCATGTTCATTTATGACTTTTTCTTTTTGGCAAAGGCACAAGTACGCATGCAGTTCGTTGACTATCCTTCTCATAATCTGTCACTTTAAGACACATAGGAAAAGAATAAATTAATGGAAACATCACTTCACTTGACAGCAAATTGGAGGGAGAAACCAAAAAAAGAAATGTTTCAATTTATTCAAAATCATGTAGCAATTTTCATTTCCATTATTTACAATGGAAGAGGGCTCCAGAGACATAATTCAAAAGTTAAAGCAGTGAAGCATTAAGGAATATGAAGTTGGAAGTAGTCCTCTTATTTTGACAACAATTGATATTTTACTGGGAGAAATATTTCTGATCCAGGAAAATAATTTCTAGACTAAACTAGAGAAAATAGGCACTCTTCTAAGAACATATTCAGAAATGAGATGCACCAATGGACAAAAAGGAAACTTTATAATATTAAACCTGTAACAAAATACATGGATGCATTTTTGCCAATCAGAACAAAAAAAAGTTACAATATAGGAACTGAGCCCCACAGAGCTATTCCCTCTTGATGCGGTCCGTGCCTTAATTGTATCTCCCCTGATGGGGGAGACGTTTTAAACGCTTTGCCAGGAGTCAGAGACAAACGGGACTTTTGGCCTTCTTTTTCTTCAGTTGTTGCTTATTAATTCTTATCAGAAAAGTACAAGCCACTGGCGCAACCCAGACATAGCATGAAGCAGAGAACGCAGCAAAAGCCGAATTATCAAGATTGCACAGCTTTTTTAAAGGTAAATTACCCAATGAAAACTTAAAACACAAGATATTTTCACTTTTCTACCAATATCTAATAAATCATCTAGTCACGCAGGCAGGAATTGCAGAATTCTTTATCCAATCATCCCAGGCTACTTCTACCACAGAGTATGGAGTAGATGAAGAAGAAGGTCTGGAGAACAATAACAAACCTCCATTTTGATGTTTTTTGCTTTTATCTACTTACTATGCTAATAAACCCCAAAACTCTAAATTTTTCAACCTGTGACAATCTTACATAATATTCTATCACCTAATTCACACCATTGTAGATTCTAATTCTTCCCAGAGGGTAGGCAATTTTCTCCATGGACAAAGGTCAAAACCAGTGTTGTCCAGGGGAGTAGAACCCCTCAAAATAGGCAGAGAAGTATTCTCTGTATTCTGGGTTCCCACACCTCTCAAGCAAACTATTAAGTGCTTTTTTTTTTTTTTTTAACTGGTTAAAACATGGTCGTTGGGTTATATGAAAAAAGGTTGGGTTAGGATCCAAACTGAAACTGCCAGCACTGGAGGAAATTCTGTTTAAACACATATTAGGAAACAATCTCTGCCACCAGAGCGTTTTAAATAGTACTGTTTAAAAAGGCAATATATCACTGTTGCTTTTCTGCTTTCCTCATTCTCCCTCATCTTTTTTGCATCACATATCTGCATTCTCTTCCTTTCCAAAGATTCTTAATTTGCCTCTTCTCAAGCAAATAGTTTAGTGTTGATTAAAGATCTTGGGCCCTTGAGAAAGCTTTAAATATTGTATTGCCCTATAGAAGGCTCATTCTCCACAAAGCCTCTTACAGATCTGTGGCTAGTGACAGTTAAGCACCTACAAAAGAGAGGTCAGGCTACTGGTCTTTAACTCAGGATTATCTAAAATAATTATGGAACATGCTGAGAAGTGATCTTTCCTGTTTCTCCTCCAAGACTTCTCCAGAGAATTGTCCTGTCTAATCTCAATATATAGTGATTGATAGAGAAGTTTCATTTTTCTCAGGTAGATTATTCCAGCAATTAGAAAGTTATTTTCTAATATAAAACTTAAACCTTTCTGATAAAATTTTACCCCTGGCTTTTTTCCCCTTCCTGTTTGTTTTGTTTTGTTCATTCCACATCTGCTAAACTAGAAATATATGTTAAGATCACTCCAAACTGAGACAAATCTAGCCATGCAGTAAGTTGCTTTACATGACTCCAACGAAGGGAAATGTTTGAGAGAGTTGTTCATGGCTTCTCTCCCATGAACTACCACTTTTGTAAACTTTAATCCTTTTTTGTCCAGGGACCAATTTAGTTGATATTTTTAGCACACAGTATTGAATAAGTAAATGCTAACTTTCCCATGGGAGCACTTCAGTTATATCTGTCTAATGCATGTAGTGTATAGGAAGAGGACTAAAAGTTAAAAACACTCTCATCATAGGCAGCTCTTATCCGGTGGTCAAAGAAAATTGGCAACCCTACCTTTTTTCTGTCTTCTGAGGTTGTGGATGATAATCCCATCCTTCTTAAAATCATATATGTGTACTTTGCCATTCTCCTATGATGGAAATACTACATGCTCAAATATTCAATCTGCTATATTTTCTCCAACTCAACAAACACCAAAATCTGACTAATTCAGAATGCATCAGATTAATTTGTCTTTTCTCCAGGGCAGTCTTCTTAATGCGAGACTACTTTTATTCTTTATGGCTTGATGGGTTTCATCCTCAGGGCTTTGGTTAACATTAGTGATCCTTCAGAAAGCTTCTTTTTTGAAATTAATTTGTTTGCCATATTTTTAATTTTATGCAAAAGCGATCTAAAATCTAATGGAAAGAGATATTTTTTCTATTTTCTTTTTACTTTCTTTGAAACATATTAGGAAGTATCTGTGTGCAGAATATAACAGAAGATTCTAAGTTTGGGTTTAGGAACTAAAGAAAGAAAATAATTCTCTAGTCAATTCCATACATTATTTGAGGAGCAATTCTGTAGAAACATATTAAAACTATCCTTCTTTTAGCCCTTGTTAAATTCTATGGAGTGGGAAGATAGCAGAATACTCTAGGTGGGGTATAACAGGTTTCAGCATTTTCATGGATGCACGTCTACTTGTAAAAGCATATGAAGCTAGAAATTGTTAGAAGTCTTTCAGATACCTAAACATCCTCAGTTTTTAAGATGTCTCAAAATCTTTATTAGAAAGAAGTATATACATTACAAACTAATGCAATGCGAAAGACTGTTAACAGAAACAATCACTGCAGTATCTGCATTCCCACTCATGCAAGGGTTAAACTTTCATGACAGTAGAGATAGGACAACATTAAGTTCTCTAGATTTAAAACAAAACCTAGGCTCTTGCATCTCCAACTTTCATCTGCTACAGTTAAAAAACCCCCAAAAACCAACAACAATGAAAAAAACCTAACCAAACAAACAGCAGCAAATTTACAACAGGTGCAGTATGCTTCCTGCTTGTGTTAAATGGGTTCATTGGGAAATGACTGATCAAATGCTTCCATTAATTCCAGCAACTAAAAGGAAAAAAGTCCTCTGGCAAAGAGCAAAGACGTCTCTGAGAGAGTCCCTGTGATGATGTTGTCTCAACCTCATTGCTCTTACTGGGCAATCTGTGGTGACTGTGAATTCTCTCTCAAAAGACAGGTGTCCTTCTGTTTCTCCAGTCCTAAACAGATTAAATCTGTTTACCTTTAGGACACTGATAGAATACATAGAAAGGATGTGTTGCTGTGGAAGGAAATTTTACAGAGATGGAGTATTTTTCTGTTATAGGTATAACTAGAGAATGCTAGGATGTTATTGGTATTACTAGATAATGGCATATAACTAGATAATGCAGTCTGTCACTGAGGCTCAGGCCCACTTTGTCTTTGGCCATGCCCAAGAATAATTGGCAAACAAATTTACAGAAAGATGTTTAAATCTCTTTAAAGCAAATAAATGAACTAGCACTAAAGAATTTACTGGAAAATTACATTTGTTTTTTTTTTTTTAATGAGTTAATATTATTGATAGAAATAAAAGAAAACAAAATCTCAGCCATCATATTTTAATTTGATTTTTTTCATAAGCTTGAAAACAGTAACTGCTGGTTTTCAATATGGTCTGGCATTTGGCCTTAATTAACTACCTATCATAGAGAAATAGAAAAAAACTAATATTAAAAGTAAAGATACAATGCCAGTTATTTCAGTAGGCTTGTGCATGTATTCAGCAGGTTAATATATATCATCAACACAGATTTTTTGCTCTCTTAAATATCACATGAAAAGGACGAGTTTGCGTGTTCTCAACAAGCCATCCAGAAAATTACAGAGGAAGACATAAACACTGACTGAAATGCACGCAAACATTGCAAGAAATCTAAAGTAAAAAGGCTTTTTCCTTCTGTTTCTGATCTAAGCCACCTGTGCTTCTATCTAGGGCAGGCCAGGAACAACTGTCACTTTTACCTATGAATGTGGGTTAATTCTTCATGAGATGTACTTGTGACCTTCAAACTACTGCTTTAAGTGGCTTACAGAGAGCCTCAGTGCAGAATATTCAATGTGCCCTTAGGTTTGTGTTTCCATCAGAACAGCACCTGCCACTAAAGGGAGTCAGATCATATGCTTATAGCACTTCTTTATGCTTATTTTTTAAAGGTAACGATAGAAAAGAATTCAGAGGTAATTTAAAATTAAGTGTAGGATCCTTTAAACCTTCTGAAATATCTCTCTATAAATTACCATTTGTGAATGGAGTTTGAAGGAGAAAATATCTTATTTTTTTGTTGAAAATATTTAATTAGTCTTAGCAAGGTTTGGGGCTTTTTTGCACCGAAGTAAATCAAAATATATACTGTCAGGAAATATCAGAATATAAAATTCATATACAGATTTACTTGAGGTGGAAGTGGGATTCTCTGCTTTATCTGAGTAACTCAGGGTTTCAATCCATTATCAGTACTAAATGATACTGTGATTCATTCAATAACCTACTCATTAGACAATCTTCTGTCTCAAAGCAAATCCAGATAATCTCTTCACATCATATTGCCAAAGGGCCAATCTTAATCAAATCATTTAAGAATAGAATGATCTTTGCTTTCTAAGGCGAGATCAGAAAGAAAATACTGATGCCTGTTTGATTCCGAACTTGCTGCATGTGAGACTGGTGATGGCTTTTCTCTTTCATGGTCAATACATACAAATAAGAGAATCCTCAAGCAAGATGCTACAAGATCCTAGTGCGTGGATTCATTGACCAAAAGATGAAGATTTATTTATACTTCAAAACCCATGAGCTGGGTTTTTTCCTTTTAGGTTTTTTCTTTTTGAATGAAATGAGTTGACAGATGCATTGAAAACTTGTCTATAGTTTTGTCCATACAGGTTTAATTAGCCTTACAAAATAATGAAGTTTTTACATGAAATTCATGTTGTTTTCTGCCTGTGAATACTTACTCTTAAGTCCATTAAGTCTTCTATATGCTTAAAAAAGGTATTTATCATTTAATGTATTTTATATTACTTAGAAAATATACAATTCCATCAAGGTTATAATCTTGACTGTGAACCACTGCTAAACATTGATAAAAAACACAGATCAACATTATGGTCCTGCTAGCTTTTCTGTGTCATGTTTATATTAAAAAAAAAAGACAAAAAACCCCAAACAACAAAACCAACCACACTAACCCAACATTCCCACCCCCTTAATAAAAAGATGATGGTTATTGGATGAGTATTTGCTGTCAAAAGTTGTTAGTTGCTATCTGCTTTCATGGCTTTTCTTGTAATATTTCTAAAATGTGTGAATAAAAATAAAGGTTACTTTGATTTTTTTATCCTTGCTGCTTGTTGGCATGCTCAGGGAGTAGCACTTCATGCAGCTCTGCCTATGCTGTAGTTCTCTGTTGGTAAAAACCACAACACCGGAATTTTCTCTCTGTAGAGATTTACCTACAGATGGAGGGAAGGACTTAGGGGATGGGTGAATAAGAGCGTAGTCCTTCCAGTCGCTCTCACAAGAATGACACCCACTCCTTGCTATGCAGTCCAGGGCAGGATGCAATTTTGTGCCGCCTCTCTCTTTCAACCATCAGTAGCTACACGAACCCTTTCCAGCAGATGCACAAACAAATTTGCAATAGAAACATTCCAGATGAGTATGGATTACCTGGCAGCCCAGGTGTCAGAAGCAGCTGCTGATGGTACTTCTGTCATATTTTGAAAGATGGAGAACAGAAACCTCACACCACTAAAGGACAATTGATTCTCTGTATTCTATTTTCCAGGTATCTTTCTTCAAGACAACTATTGATTTAGACTTTTTGGGTTCATTTATCAAGAGCTTTTTCTTTGCAGCATCAATAATATTTTACACAGTGAAATTGAAGGGAACTAATACCAAGGATGAACCAAATTCAATTTCCAACACTTTGCTACCTGTGAGCAAAACACTTAGTGCTTGGGAGACTTAGGATCATCTGTTTGATGATTTCTCTTGCTACATCTTGAGTCACTGACTGAAGCCATCTCTGAAAAGGTCATTCATGGAAGTTTTAGCTTAAGCCGTTGTGTACAAAGAAGACACCAAAGTGTCTGGCATTGATTTTTCTTGCACTGCAACATTGCTCCCAGGAGTAAACTATCAAAGAGCCTATTGATAGAAACATGCCACAAGTCTGTGACTACATAGAATAGAACTACAGGCAGTCTCATTTTTTAATATTACCTGTCCTTAACACACAAGGAAACTGGACAAAATCACCTTAAAGTAACTATCTGAGATGTGATATAGAAGTTAAAGATGTGCAATGCTCTTTATGGATCAAGACTCCATCAATTGAATCAAATACATAAGGCTTGTAATTGGATGCCGCTTCTGTACTTTAGACATATCCTGGATGGATACTCC